>NW_022728501.1:138315-243180 GCF_011630105.1 Anneissia japonica | reverse complement strand
ATAGCTTGAAAAGACTGCAAGTAATTTCAAAGGCTGGGTGTATCCAACTTCGAACAACGTCGAAAAGGGAATGAGGACGTTTGTTAGGGAGACGGTTCGCACGTGGCGCCTTGGGTCGGACTGTTCCATTATTTTCGAGGGGGTGTTCCGTTTTGGGAACAATGGCAATTAGTCGGTTATCCAGGTAAGTATTCACGAAATAGACTCTTGATTGTAAATTTAAAACTCAATTTAGCTCTTTTGCTGCGATGTTTCAATTGTACTTGTGTTGAACTTTTAAAATAAATACCATACAATACATAGAGAATCAATCTGCATGCAGTTTATTTCAATAATATAATTTGCCAATTTATTGAAGTCACTTTTGGATAAGACTTCAATAAATAATTAGTCAGCTCGACTTGATCAATAATTCTATCTCTAAGAACCGAAAGGTCCACTGATTAATCTCTGATAAGACAGTATAATACATAGTGGAGTTGAATAGCTTGCCTAGATGCTTGCCTTCCAATCCCAGGGTCCTGGGTTCAATTCCTGCCAGTTGCAGGATTTTTTCTCACGACCAAAACAACTGCACTCCCTAAATCTCATATTGAGATTTAGTTTGTGTAAAGCATCATGTGTATATGTTTGTCTTGTGTAAGGGATCGTCACCTACAAGTAGGTGACGATGACGAATATAGTGATGACGATGACGATGACGAATATAGTGATATATTCGCTATTGACAATCCTTGGCACATGTATTGTGTGCCTATATAAATAAAAATAAATAAATAAATAAAAAAATAAAATACTCCAAGTATCGAAATGCACATCATCGTGTCGGTGATATATTCGCTATTGACAATCCTTGGCACATGTATTGTGTGCCTATATAAATAAAAATAAATAAATAAATAAAAAAATAAAATACTCCAAGTATCGAAATGCACATCATCGTGTCGGGATTCAATATTTCGACATTAATTATGTCAATATTTCAACATTAATTATGTCAATATTTCGAAATAAATTATGTCATCATCAGGAATGTCATCATCAGGATGATGACATAATTAATCTCAAAATATTGAATCCTGATACGATGGCGTGCATTTCGATACTTGGAGTATGTATTATACTATCAGTATCTCTAAGCATACAAGGAATAAAGCATGGAAATGCAGAGATTGCCCCACAAATGACTTCGATTTAAGAGGCTATAATCTTATATCCAGCCAAGGAAGCAGATGTACAATATACAAATGATAGAACCTTTCATTATTCAAAGTCAGAATACACATGACGATATTACATCAATTAGGATATTGCCATGGCAACAACCTCGTTGTATTTCCCTCTTTAAAGTAAATCTTTTTTAAAAGCTCAAGTAATCAATTTTTTAATCTGAAATTCTACCATTGCCAATATAAATCAGACATAAGCAAATTGATTTTTTTTTCTCTAAAAATAAGTTCATGCTCATCTAAATAGTTCACCATCCTCTAAGGAAAATTGCATAAAATATAATTTGAAGATAGTCCTCTTCCTGTAATTTGCCATAAAGAGTATTCAGTTGCACAGAACACATCGTTCAATAAAATTACACACCTACATATATAATGGACTTGCCTATCTGATATTATTCATTTCTGCATAGATATATTGATGGTGCATTGTTCATGATGTGAATCTCCCAGCTTTCATGACAAGTGTGCGGTGGAGTCATTATTTGTAATGCAGTGGTAATCATTGAAAAAAATCAATTTAAATTGTATTTGGTGGAGGCAGGGTTTGGATTGTCTTACACTTCAATCGGAATATCCATCATTTAAATACAAATTCTATTTTTCATTTATTCATATCTATATTATATTCATTTATATATTTTTCATATTTTCAAATTTATATAAATCCTGGAAATCTAAGAATACTAGTAATGTATCAACATAATGGCATAATGCATATACTGTAATACTAGTGCAACATTTGAAATTTACCTGCAAAGCTGTAATTTGAAATGTAACTTGAAACATGACATTAGTAATTTTGGGAACAATGTACTATAAAAGGCAGGACTTTTTTATACCTTGTTTAGCGAACCCGCCGCCCACAAATAATGATGATTTCCAATAAAAACAAAATTTTATTTCTGGTCAATTAGCGTACCCACTGCCACCAAAAGATGGAAATTTCAGAAAAAAATAGAAGTTTTTCTTTATTTTTATTACGCCTCTCTGCCTTGAAATCTCCAAAGATAAGATATGTATATTTCTTCTTAATTATATAAATTTAAAGCATTTAACCATCCCATTACTACTCTTGTTACATTTACCAATACATTTTATTTTTATTTTCTCCCCCATCTAAGAATATGAAAAAGCTACATAAGAAAACAAAACTTTATTTTTTTTTTTCGCTCTCCTCTGATGATCTTTAAAAAAAATAGGTTTGCAAAACAAGGAATAAAAAAGTCTTGCCTAAAATGTTTATTAAATGGATTCCAAAACAAACCACATGTCTAATTAAATGACATAAAGTATGGAATCTCTTGTAAAAGAACAAAATTATTGCACAAAATATAGAGAGCCACAAAAACAAAAAATATCAAATATGATGGCATATTATATTTTTATCAATATCAGGAAAATCAATATGACGAAAGAAATTTCACACGAAATTGAAATTGGGATAATTAGTTTAGTAGGAATGGAATGATGAGAATAATTATAAGACAAAACAAGAGATTAGACTAACTACAATATTTATAATGCATAATCACTCAAAACATTTCATATGTTGGAACACAAAATATTATTTTTGTATAGACGAGTGTAGGTGCAATATTAAATAAAGTACATCCACTTTGTCATCATGTGCCATTGAACATTTCTTCATTTGATGAATCTTAAAATTACATAGCTTATGATTGATTGATTGATCGATTGATTGATTGACTGATTGATTGAAAGGAAAACTATAAAGACTAGGATAAGAAACACTTTCAACTTACCAAATCCTGCCATCTCTGCTATAACAGCCTCTGCCCCTGGTTGATGCATCTTGTTAACTGTGACCTCATCTGCTAGGCCTTGAAGGGTTGTAATCATTGGTTGATGCTCTTCAATGTCATTGTTGGTGTCCTAAATGTGACAGAAAGACAGAAAATGGTAATTAAAATGGTGATTCTATATGCTATAATGATATTGAAATTTAAAAAAAACAATCATTTTTTTTAAATCTTGAAAGGTAAAATGCAAACTAAACTACAGACGAACTACAAAGTCCCAAAGTCGAATAAAAAATGGCACTGAAAAATTGTTTGACTTGCATACTTTTTACTTGCAGATCTTTAATTAATGGAAAACACAACAATTAGACATGTGAAATAAGATCGACTTAGAAATTATTCGACTTAGGACGGGCAAGTTTAACTGTATGTCAAATGGTCAATAGTAATGGTTGGGGACTTGTAAAGCCCATACTACATGATCTCTTTGCGCTATGTTACAAAAAGAACAACCAAAAAACTAAATCAATCCTGAAGTTTACCAAGCAACCTAAAAAAACCACCAGAAACAGGCTATTGCAGAGGAGTCCATATCCCCACACCGTTTTCTTGCAATTTGATACCACACCGTTTTCCTGCAATTTGATACCAACTGGCAAGCAGCAATTTATTCCCTGTTTGTTATCTATGCTGTATATTGATTGGGTTGAAATTACCTTTTGATGTTGTAACATAGCCTGTGCTTGCTGAACCTTCACCTCAGGAATAACTTTGTCTTCCATATCTTCCTCAATGTTTCTGATCCACTCTACTAAACTTGACATCTCGTGTCAAAAAAAAAAAAAAAAAAAAAAAATTCTTGTTTATTGTCACTGTATGTTGATTCTGTATTTCTGCCAATAATTCTAACAATTGAAAAAATTTAATGTAGTTTTGATTAACATCATTACCTTCACTGTAGGAAGCGTGTGGGGCAGTGTGTAAGGTTTTGGACTTCTGATTGTGAGATCGGGAATTCGAGACCGACTCTCGTCGCAATGCTTGTGTCCTTGAGACAGGCACTTTACTTGTGTTTGCCTCTCTTGGCCCAGGACTATAAATGGGAGGGTCATGCTGTTAACCTGCTCGTTGGCTGTCTCTTATACACATCTCTGGCGAATCGATCTGCGCATGTGTATAAAATGGTATTTATTTCCACAAACACTATACCAGTCTACAACAAGCGTCGCCTAAATGTAATAATTAGCACGTTGAAATAGGCTAGTAAATAAGTTTAACTGGGTTCGTAAATAATATTGTCCTCAAAATATTGTGGCTGAGACATGAGCCGATTAAACGTAGAAATAGGAAACCTAGGAATATAGTAAAAATGCTGAATAGTACTCCAGCGTCGCGACATGCCAACGTTGGTACGAGTAGGTTAGTCTACAAACGTCGCCTAAAGTAATTGATTTTACCCAGCAGAACGAAAGAAGGAAACTCCGCTTTTCAGTTGTCTCAGGCGATTGATTTTTGACAAACAATGACCTTTCAGAGGTCAAATTGCTGTCAAGAATATGAATTGGCTGCTTCGCAGCAATTATTATCATTGAATTGTATTAGAAAACTTAATGAAGTCCTAGTTATGACATTTAACTGCATTGGGTTGAGCCGTCAGTGAATAAAGCAACAACCCCCACAGAGTGTGTCTTAGTGACTAGTTTTGACATAAAACTGCATTGGGTCGAGCCGTCGGCAAACAGACCAACAACCCCCATAGCGTGTGTCTTAGTGACTGCTGAGAGAAGAGTGTTATGATCACCCAGCAACAAAATAAAAAACAAGCTGATGAAGGCTAATAAGCTCCTTTGTGTTAACAGTCAACCATGTTTTGATTTAATATAGGTCATTATTTAGTACACAAATGTTGAAATGCCATGGTCAGAAAAATATTCGCCATTTGGCAATATGCATCGTGTTTATAAATAGAACAGTGTAACAGCAGACAGCAAATACATCTTAAAAACACAACAACAGTTGCAAAGCTCAATAGAACAGTACAAATGTTTATAGACTGAAGTGAAAAAAATGTTTTTCATAAGAAATCTGTCAAATAAGCATTAAAAGGATAGTACTTACTTTCATCCATCAGGAAGGAGCTCTGGTCCAACTCTGAACCAAAAGAACTCCTACGTGATGTGTGGCTTCGTGATTCAACACTGCGGGTGTCAGAGCGTGCTTGTAAGTACCAGCGAGACCGCCGGAAGGGTGAAGATTTTGTCGAAGAGGGCTCCGAGTCTTGTGTCAGGTTCTCCAATGCTACTCCTTGGGAATTCACTTCATCAATCTTGGAAGTGAACCCATCATACTCCTGAATTAAAGGCTAGAAGGTGAGGAAACAAAGAGATTTACCATCTTTTGTGTAAGTCGAAAGGCTGAGCGGTTAAGGCAGGGGCACCATAACCATAGCCAACAATACCGGCAGGGGTTTGTGGAATATAAACACTCTGGTTTTTTTTGTTATCTACCCAACATAAATAATGGTATAACCCATTCTTACCTCATGTTGATGCTGCTGCTGTTTCAGTGTTTCAATATCTATGGCGATAGGAGGAAGGGCATCAACCTTATCTTCCATATTTTCCAGCCAGTCACAGGTAGCTTTGGCAATTTCACTAAACTTATCGTGAGCTTCTTGGCTTTCTTGTAGTTGGGTGTTCCTGAGGTAGATAATGTTGATAGAGGATTATATTTCTTACTTGCCAACTACAGGATGAAACTAACTGATGCACTGTAAACTACCTGTAGTCTCATAAGCAAGGGATGTATCAGTGGTAAGAGAGACATGCTGAAATTTCAAACAATGGAAGACAGTAATATTTTGATGTCATTAACTCACCTCTTTTGCATCAGTGCTTCCAAAGTTTCCCAGTTCTTTGAGAGGTTTGCCATCATGTCAGTAATCCTACTGGTGTCTGATGTTTTTGGATCTCTGGTGATGTCACTGCCAAGTCTTTTGATGTCTTGGAATGTGTATCGATTTTCATCAATTTCTCGTTGGATTTCCTAAAGTGGATAGCATAGGGAATGATTTTAATATTAAAACAAGATACAAGAATATTTATTGATTTGTTTTGTCTAAATTACATGGTGCCAAATATGTTTGCAGATGGTTACAATAATAAGACAACACTTAGTACGTTATTTTGGAAGAAGCAGTAATCACAATTTGTTGTGTCAGTAAAGGTATTACCTCTTAAATGAAACAGTGATATGTGATAAAATTATATATTAATCAAATCAAATATTAAATATATCAAATACTTGATTATTTACCATTAATTTCATGCCAAGTTCGAGGAGCTCCATCCGGTTGAAGTCTCTGGACTCAAGCCTTTCAATCATTGGAATGAGCCAGTCTTCCAGTTTGTCAACCTCTGCTTGGAGTTGGTCCAGCTTGGCCAACATCTTGTGTAGGTATTCATTATGGTTTTTAGCAATGTTGCTAACCTTGACATAGCGAGTGCTCAGAATGTCCAACTTGCCCTTGATGTTCTGGGCAAGTTGTGGATCACTGGTCTTTATTAGAGCCATAGCAGACTCGTGGAGGGAATCAATTGCTGGTTTGTTACTCTCAATATCTGTTTGTAATAACTGTAAAGAAATAAAATATTTGATATAAATAACTTATCTTTTTCAGTGCAAATAAGTTAATACTGTAATTAATTCAAGTATTACTTGCTAAGTACATATAAATTATACTGTACTGTTCTTATCGTAAACATGGTGAAAAATGAATGAGGAAGACAACATGGTGATTAGTGATCGACATAATTTGTGCTTCTATTTTTTTAAGGATTGTCCTTGTTGAGGGAACAAAAACATTAGTTGGCGTGTTCAGGTACATATTCATAGAAAATAAAACAAAGCAGTACATTTCCAGGCTAGTCCAATCAGGCCAAGAATAAGCCTAATTTTTTAATAACTGTAATTTTCAAGTATATATAATAATTATTGTTTTATATAATACTTTTACTAGAGGGGTCTAGATACCTCCACCGCTCTTAGATATGTTCCAGTCATCATTTAAAAAAGAAATTGAGTTTAAATAGAAAAACACAACAATAAGGAAAGAAAATTGAATTTGTTTGTCCCTACAGAGAGAATATAAATCAAATTTAACTAACATATTTTAAAATAACTAACCAATGATTGTGTCCAAAGAAACAGTGTAAACAAAAGTTTCTACGCTAAAAATAGTAACACAAAAATAGGCCCTGCTTGCACTTACAATGGAACAAAATTGGGGTGGCAATTTTAAAATTTTGTGTTTATGGTTTCAATTAGGCAAAGTCTTATTAACGTTGACTTCTTTTGTAAGTGCAAACAGGACCAATGACATTGTTAAGGTACACAAAAGAAACACAAACTAAAAAAGACCCAAAGAAACTACAAAATACCAAAAAACATTTTTTAAAATATATTTAAAAAAAATATTGCCACCAAACCAACTACAAATATAAAGCTTATACATAAATACCTTTGTAAGTATTCGTAATTTTGATGTACACAGCTTTGAGAACAAATACAAATGTTTATATTTTCATATGAAGTAATCAAACTTTGTTATATAACCATAATATTTTCATATTTGAGGTTTATTTTGTTTGTGAACTTCTAGCCAGAAGAATAATATTGCCTATTTTTCATAAATTTCAGCCCAAGCAGTGCTCACAAACTTGCTGATTATATCACTTGGAGGAAGTAAATTGAAGGTACAGTAGTTTACTTTATCCAGTACAGTATACATTAAATATTCCATATTACTGCTCTGTCATTTTATTACTTTCACTTTTATGAACTTGTGAATCAACAACAATTAACTCACCTTCAAGTCTTGAATTCTTTCCAAAAGGGCTTCCTTCTTGACAACAACAGGCGACTCCGAGAGCTTGGTGACACTTTTCTCTGTGGAATCCACCCAGCGAAGCAGCTGGTCGATATTGTCGTGAACGCTGTTAGCAACTACGATTGCAGTGCGCAACTTGTTGCTACGGTCTGCTAGTTGCGATTCCATCCAGTTATATTTCTCAGTAACATCACCTTTGGTTAAAGTAGAGTAGATAGATAGAGAGAATCATTTTTTAAAATATCAAACTGATCATATTCAACATGATTCTCTACAAACTATCTATCATTATGAGTCCCTAACATCAATTAAAAAAAACCACAACAGCTGAGTGCAACAGCAGCAAAAAAAATATAGAGCCTTTATTAGAACATTAATGCTCTATAACCGAGTTTGAAACTCTTATTTATCAGAAGGTTTAGACATTCAAAATCATAGCTTACGTATTGTTTCTTCTACTTGATCTTTGACCTGTCCTTGAGCATCACTCAGATCCTTCCCATAATCCCTTAGTTTTTCAATATCCTTGGTGTGTAGAACACAATCATCATGTAGAGCCTAAAAAACAACATTTAAAAATATTGAAAAAAATGGACTGAAATTAATTACAAATTTACCAACCTCTAATATATATAATCATAAAAAAGAATAATAATAATGTAATAACTTTTAAATTTTCATACTATTATTCTTTAAAAAAAAAAAACCATGAAAATGAATTTCCATAATGTGTACAAGGAACCAGCTTTACTGAGGAAGGATGCAGGAACTAAATAATTTTTAGGAAAATTTTTACACGGGTAATGTGGGTTAGTCTGTCAAGATTGAGTGCAGTGGGAATACAGTGATGTCCACACACACACACACACACACACACACACACACACACACACTCATACAAACACAATTGATTATAAGTTTTTTTGCATTACATGCATAGGAACTAAAAATGGCCCAGTACTAAATATAAATTTCAACCTAATCACATTGTAGAGCCTTGTTGGAGTATTGTCAGTAATCAGAACTGACCTTTTGAGAGTCCATCTGAGTGGTTACATTCTCAGGCTCAGCTGCAATTGGTTCTGCAACTTCCTTTGACACCTTCTCATAAGCAAGTTCTAGCCATGGTAACACAACATCACAAGCTCCTTTGTATTTCTGATGTTTCCCAACAAGATCTTTCTGGACCTTGTAGTGGGCACGACTGCGATTTTTCAAACTCATGTAACGCTCGTACGAGTCTGCAAGTTCATCACGGATGATGTTTGACTCAGGTGTCTCCAGGAATGACTTGTTGAAAGATGCTGGCATGGCCGACTTTCGGAATTCACCAAGACCACTTCGGAATTCCTGAAAGTAATGAGTTGATATACAACTTACCATTAATATTTCAATACCAAAACATCGCAAATATATGAGTGAAAATAACAAAAATAAGGTGATACAGACAGTTTTAAAATAACTTCACTACATATCTTCACTTTTATAACAAAGAAGAGATTCTGACCTTGGCACTGTCCAAATATTTATGACCAGCTCTCTTGATAAACTTTAGGTCACCTTTGTGGTCACTGACATCTTCCATGATCTCTTTCATCTCTTCTATTTGATCGGTCAGTGTTGTTTGATCACGGCCAACATCTTTCTGCAGATTATCTACTTTCTGTTCTTGTTCCTGCAGCCAATCTTCAAACTCTTTGAATTCCTCTTTGTACTGCTGCAAATCTTCCAATGCTGACTTCAACTTATTCACTCTGGATAGTGACTGCCCGCTGACAGCATCATAGCGTCGCTTCAGATCATCGCTGGTAAACTTTAACTGAGCTTCGTCTTCTGGTGAAAGTTTGTGTCCATGTTGTCGCAGCAATAGAACAACCTCCTGCTGAGACTGTGACATGATTGGCTGGTGATCTATAACATCCTGGTGTAATGCCTATACACAGAAATAAATTTAGATAAACATAGAGGTTTCTTTAGTTTCTGATACTACTGTATAGAATTCTGCATACGGTTCTGTAAAACGACTTTTTCTGTTACAAACACAGCTTTGTTTAATAAAAAAATCCTTTATATGGAAATATGCTTATTGTCAGTGGTGATTTTTACCTTATGTCTGTCTAGCTGTACTGATACAGACTTAACCTGTTCGTTCATAGGCTGGGCGGAGCCAAGTTTCTGTTCTGTCTGACTCAACCAATCAGAGAAGCTCTGTATTTCATTCATAACATCTGACATTTTCTGATCCAGTGAAGACTAAAAAGAAAATAGTTCTATATTTAAACAATCTGTTCATGTTAGGTTTAACAATGACTATGATTATGATTGTGTACAACAGAGACAGCACAAACAAGCTTTATAAAGCAGTTCTATAATACAAAAGCTTAATTTTGCTTGCTTTAACCAACCACCTTTAGCACTTACCTGATCAAACTACATATGGTAAATATACTAGAATAGTATTGACATGAAAGAGAAGCTTGTACAGTTGAACACCAAAAAAATAAAACATACCACATATTACACCAATGTAAACAAGAAAATTCTGCATATAAACTTTCTAAAATATCTTATATAAATTTATAATTATAAAGTAAAGACAATGTTATTAAAGGTACTGTACATACTATATAAATCAATAATGCATGAGTATATCAACATCATTTTTAACTAAAATATAGTATGTCTAATTATAAAAACATGGTACCTTTTCTTGTTCTTCCATCTGCTTCTTCTGGATGGTGTCTTCAATTGCCTTCTTGCGCTCAACAATATCGCCAGCAAGCTTGCTGAAGCGATTCTTCATGACTGTATGTCGGTTTTGTAGAACCTCATGTTGTTCTGGTCGAAGATTTCTGCCCCGCTCTTGGATCAGATGATCTGCACCAACAGAAGCTTCCTGTACTGGAGTCTGTTGGCAGACAATCTCAGATTCAACAGCCTACAAATAAAAAAACTGAATCTATTGAAGTACAAAAAATTGGATCTATGGACAAATCATTTTTGTATCTCTGCATGTGCTGCTAGGTCTTTCTTTACAATATGCACATACTGTACATTTTCATAAAAAAATACATATTACAACAGAAATCTTCAAACATAGACACATGTTAATCAATAACACTGACCACTAATGTCTCTAGTTCATGTTGAAGCTCTGTCAGACTTTGAGGTGTTGCCTGTAGGTTTGTGCTCAATGTATCCTCAGTGGCAGTGATCCATTCGATGACACTTTCCATTGGAGTCAACTTCTTTGTAGTCTCCAGAACCAACTCTAGTTCATCCTCACGATCATCAAGTTCAACATCAAGATCCTTAAAGCGTTTGTTGACATCATCCACTTGACGTTGGATTTCAGTTTTCTCTGAAATATCCAAAAAGAAATACATTACTGAGGAAAATTTCTTAAGTATACCTTCCTTATAGAAACCCTTTTATATTTAATACAGAAATATGAAGTGGCATTGAGTTGAGTTCATAATTACAAACCTGTATTTATCCATCTATGCCTATCAAAAATAACTTAATATTAAAGTTCTCCACCATGTTATAGGCTATGATTAAGTGGGTAGCCTCATCTAAAAATGCAAGCATACTAATGTGGACTTGTGAGAATGTATTTAAAATATTTAACTATTGACTTACCCTCTAAGAGTCCACTGACATTCAAGTCTTCTTGTCCCCGAAGTCTTGACATTACAGGCTGAGCAATTGGGGTTGATGTAATCACCTCTGTTGATTTGCGATGGAATCTGGAGATTGCTTCTGGTGCATCTTGAATCAAGTTGTCTAATGCTTTGCCTAGATCATTCACCTTGATAATGTTAGGTTTGTATTCTACAACCTCTTGCTTGAATGGCTATGTGAAAAAAAATTAATGAACATTATCTAGATAAATCAGTCATCAATTTTTGTTGTATTCTTGTCTGCTATGAACACACAAATTAATACTATCACTAAGAGAAGTTGGCCATAGATTTAAAAAAAAAAAAAAAAAACAGTATTAGCTTTCTTTTCAGAAACATATCTTAAAAAATTTTCAAATCTTACTTTCACTTCTTCCAGCTGTTTCTGAATACTCTCAACATCAGTCGGTATGGGACCAAGTTGACCTTTCTTCCGTTCCATCCCTGTTAACCATGTGTTAACTTCACTCAGTAAGGAGTTGTATTCCTCACGTAGTCTTGTTCTTTCGTCAAGTTGTTTCTTCCTATAAAATCACCCAATAAAAACACAATCTTGAAACTTGCAACCAATGAGTTTTATTTCTTCCCAACAAATTTATCTATTTTAAAATTGGCTTCTAACATAGCTGTTTGAAGAAGATTTGTTAGAATCATTAGCAGACAGCCAATAACAGATTATTCAGTGTTAAGTAACAGCAAGAGGGAAAGTTACAAATTAATTTAAATGGAATTAAATATTGCTCTTACCTAAAGCTCAAAAGATCATCCAGTTTAGCCCAGTTCTGGTCTAGGTTTTGAACTAGGGCAGTAATGTTGTTGACATCACTAGTCTTAGCTTCCCTCAACATTTCGTCTGCTACTTGGTGGACTTCTTCATATTCTGGTTCAAACTGGGCACGACTGCTCTCAATTTCCTGTAAGAACAAAGGGTAGATGATATTAATAATCATCATAATGACAAACATTGATAAGTCTGAAGACAAATACAATGATGGTTAAAATACTTTTGAATTTTTCCATACCTGCAGCACACTTCCCATTTCTGCCAAATCCTTCTGGTTGAGTTCCTTTGACTCCAAAATGTCAAGGGTTGGCAGTAACCAGTCTTCAACTTCGTCTGTCTCCCTCTGTAGACGGCACAACTGATCAGTGACTGTTTGCAGAGTAGCACTCTGCTCTTTGATGGGTTTGAGAACCTTGCCAAAGCGGGCATTCATATCATCCAGTTTATTTTGAATGTTCATGACAACACTGGGATCACTTGTCTGAATAAGGCTAGCAGCTGCTTGATTGACCTTCTCAATATTTGGGCGAAGACTTTCTAGTCTATTTTCCAAATGCTATAGAAATTCAAAGAGAAAAAAAATCATAATTAACAGGTTAATCTTATTTAATCCACCAGGCCAACCAATATTTTCATAAGGGTACAGAACATATGCTAAGAAGGGCTGAACGGCCATCCTGCGGCAAAACAATGTAACTGACATTTTTGTCGATTTTGAGGTAATATCAATTGGGAGTATATTTAACACTTCTAAATTTCCTCTGAAAATTTGAAGTCTCAACAATGAGTTGTTTTGGAGATAGCACCACCTATCTTTAAGCACAAAACTTAAAATCTGGTGATTTACGATCCTTACCCCATATTGTTTGACAGTTTCCAGCAGCGCTTCTTTCCTCATCATCACTGGTGCCTGTTCAAGTCGTGACTGAGCATACTCAGCATCCTGGATCTGTCGGACTAGGTTGTTCAGACCTTCCTGAACGTTGTTGGAATCAGCCAAGGCTGATTGTAGCAAGTTGCTTCGCTCCATTATCTTGGCTTCTAATTCACTGTATTTGTCGACCTTTTCTCCTTAAAATAATATAAAATAATTTTGTTTTGATTGAATCTTAATTAAAATGTACATTTTATAAGAAAGATTGCATTATTATATTTATGTTTACAGAATTTGAACCAATAAAACTGTGATTTAAAGAGGACTAACCACGCAAATATAGTTTTACTTACTTGTTTGATAAGCCACATCTTTTTTCACTCCGTCATGAACTTCACAGAACTCCCTGCTGGCTTCCTTTAACCTCTCCACTTCTTTGCCATGAATCAAAATGTCATCTGCAACAGTTTTAAGTTTGCCTAATTGATGCTGCACTGTTATCGGTTCTGCTGCAACAGGTTCATCTAGAAGTTGCTGAAGATTATTGGCTGTTTCATCAAGCCATGGTGTCAATGGCTCACTAGTAGAGAAGTACTTCTGCTGCTTCTCTGTCACATCTTGCAGCTTTTTAGAGTGGTCAAAACATCTGGTTTTCAGACGATCATATTGAGTGTTTACACTTGTGAGCTTGTCATGGATAACATTTGGTTGTGACACCTCACTGAATGTCTTGGTAAACTGCCTAGGAAGAACCTTGCCACGAAATTCAGCTAAATCTTCCTTGTAGTTCTGAAATTATTCACAAAATAAAATTCTGAGCTTAAAAATTCAAAATTCTTAATATAAACAGGATTAGCTCATTCCATTATTAAGAGCTGAAAAAATATTATGCAGATAAAATAAAATACAGATAAACAAGCACTTTATGCATAAATTCTTCTTGATGATATGCATGAAATTGAAATTGTTAACTGGTTGATTGTTCTCTATCAAAAATTAACTCTAACCTTCGAAGAATTTATGAACTTCTGTCCAGACATATTGAGGTATTTCAGATCAGCAGCATGGGTGATGACATCATCAGTGAATGCCTTCTGTAAACTGTACTGCTTCCTAAGGCCTCTTGCATCTGTCTCAACATTCCTTGTAGATTCTTCCAGCTTTTGTTCTGCTTCTTTCAGCCATTCTTCAAAGTGTTCAACCTCTGGCTCAAATTTCTGGATGTCTTCTGTTGCATACTGCAGTCTTGACAATCGAGCATGGGAGTTGGAATGTACTGTTTCATAGCGTGCCTTTAGATCTTCCAGACCCTCTTGCAGTGTTTGTCTCTCTATGTCTTCTAGTTTGTCTTGAGGGAGCTTCAATACCTGTTGAAGCTGTTGCATAACTTCCAATACTGGAGCTTGGTGGGCAAGTACATCTTTGTGAAGAACCTAAGAAGAACAAAACACCATGATTAGAATCTTGATTTGCATCAGTAGTTGGCACTGAAATGGTAGAAGAGAACTATTAACCAAAACAACTCAGTTGCAACTAAGTGTTCAAAATTGCCAGCTCAATCATTCCCAAATCTCATAACTTATTAGTTCTGCTGGAAAGAGCATCAGTTTCAAGTATATTGAATTTACCTTATGTTGGTTAAGTTGATCAGTTAACTGCCTTCCTTGTTGGCTCAAAGGCTGCTCTGACCCAAGGTCATGCTCTGCTTTAGTCAGCCAATCATTAATTGATTGCAGGCTCTGTATGGCTGATTTATATTGTTCCTTGCTTTTGGTCTGTAAAAAAAAACCCATCATTTTCAGTATTAAATTTTGATGTATTTTGTGACTCCATTGTGAATTTAATTGCATTACTGTAATGCTGCATGGTATATTCATATTTCCATATTTTGTGAAAGTAATTTCCAATACTGCCCATTATAAAGTTATTAATGTCAGTATTTCCACACTCCATTTTAAAAACTGTACAATATAGTAGTTATATCCAATCTTATATTTTGATTGCAACAAAGGTGACATAAACCACAGATTTGAAAACACACTAAATAATTTTTAAAATGAACATACTTTCTCTTCAACGACTTGCTTCAACTGGTCAAGCTTGGTCTCCGACTGTCGGTAGACAACGTCCGACTTCTGTGTCACATTGTCGTACTGTGAGCGGAGATCACTGACCTGATGCTCCAATTGCTGTGCCTGTTGTGGTGTGATTTGATTGCGTTTGTCGGCCAAAAACTGCTCGGTGGTGTGAATAGCTTCCAAAATGCATGGTTTATTGGCCGACACATCAGAGAGTATACCCTACATAAAAATTAAAAGTTTGTAAATAATAATGCATACATTGTCATACACACACCAATACAGAATTTTGTCTGAATTCTATCACTGTTCTTCTTACTTTCAGTGGGAGGTCTGAAATTCAAGTTACTATTAGGCAATATTTTTGAAAAAGTGGTAATTTTCATGTGCACAATTAAAAGAAGTAAATTTCCAAACAGGATCCTTCATCAAAATACATTCTGACACACATATACTTACCCTGTAAACTTCATACTCTACATTGAGCTGCCCTAACTCCTCACTCTTTGGTGCTGATTGCACAAGCTTAGAATCAACTTGTGTAACCCATTCTACTAAGCCACCCACTTGGTTAGATTTCTCCAAGAATGCCTTAGTCATAGCAAGTTCATCATCACGATCATTCAGGCGATTTACTAAAGTATCATAGCGCTTCTTTGCAGATGACAGTTCTGTTTGTATCACACTTTCTTCCTCTGAAATAGTGAATTTAAGTATTATTCATGTTTGCTGAAAATTGACATAACTGCCAGAATTAATTTTATTAACATCCATTTTAGAATAAAATAACCACACATAAATGCAGCCAAAAGGTAAAAGTATTTGCAAAGCAAAATGCTAGCACTGATTTTCTAGGTCATCTTTTAATAAATACCTTCACTTGTAAAGGTCGTCTCCTCCACATCTGCTGGTTTAGGAGGGAGTAGAGCACCATCACCAGCTGACCCAACCTGAAGTGACCGGTAGTGTGGTCTTGAGTGTACCGGTGATTCTTCCTCATGCATCAACTTGTCAAATATTTGGCCTAACTTGTTCAGATCTGTGACCTTCTGCTTGTATGCACTGACCTCAGATTTTAGGGGCTAAATTATATTTAAGAATTGCCATAAAGAAAAACGTTGTTAAATTTATTCCTTTATTATTTATTTAAACACTTTTTATCTTTCCAGTTTTCAGTAGCTGATAATAAGCACATTCAAAAATATCATTGATTGAAATGAATAAAATACTACAGATTGGCAACAGTTTTTATTCAGACAAGTAAAATACTTAGCAAACATTGAGGACAGTATAATTCACCTTTACTTGGTCCATTTGGGTTTGCACTGTTACAATGTCTTCAGCAACTGGAAGCAGACTATCAACCTTGTGCTCCATGGTGTCCAGCCAATGGGTGACATCTCTGTGGTACTGTTGATATCTCTTGTTTGCTCTTGCCTTTGAATCAAACTGCTTGAACCTGTGAGGGTAATTTGAGAAAAAAAAATATTTTGGGAAATATTGTGTCAAAATACAAAAACTAATTGTAGAAAACATAAAAAATGTAATGGCAGTACTGTTTATTGGTCCGCATTCAATGAAAATTGAAAATTTGGGCTGGGCCACTGGGCACCTGCGGCAGCCGCAGCGCAGTGCCACCAGACATAACTACAACATATAACGGACACATACATATACAATGTTGTCCTTTACCCGCCTAACTCTCAATATGAGGGTTATTCGAGGAGCCAAATAATAAGATTCAAATTGAAATCTGACACTGGCCAAGTCTGAACTGAGGTCTTGAGCACAACCGCTTGGGTCGACCAACCGCTTGGGTCAAATAAAAGGTGTAAATATATTTTATTTATCTAAAATAACATCTGCCATCTCTTTAGATACCGTAATGCAAACATGTAGCGATGTTTGTAGTCTATGGTAAGGAGCACAGGGCTGGAAAAAGTGCGCGACCAGCGGTCAGAGGCAATGACCATTACCTCTGAGGCATTTTAGAAAAAAAATTTTTTTTGTTTTTTTGTTTTTTGTTACAAATCAAAATTTAATGCATACCGGTAATTAAATTTGATATTTATGCTTCCTCCAAACCACAAAATGTACTACCGTTTAGTTATAATAGTCTAAAGATAACATTTGGTGCTGGAGGCATTTGATCATTTTCAAGATCGGAGGCACAAAAATATTCTTTCCAGGCCTGACCTCTCAAAAAGAAATGTTGGTTCTACCATAGACAACTCTTCATAAAAGCAAATGTCCTCATTCTCTTTCGTAAATCTTTGAATAAAAGAACCTACAGGAGTCTCAATCAGAAATTTAGTTAAGGATACATGTGCATTTATAGAGAGTTGAAAATAGATAGTTCAATTATGTATTTGAAAAACAAACTTTAACCTTTTAGCAAGGAGTTCATCCAGTGATCTCCAGTTTAGATCCACATTCCTCATAACTGTTGTTATGTATGATGTGTCTACTGCTTTAGAGTCTCGTACCATCCCATCACCAATTGAGTGGACACGTTTTAAGCGTAGTCTATTCTCACCCATCTGTTTCTTTATCTCCTGTAAATGAAGACACAATTGGTAACAGTTACATAGATTATGTAATATGGCATTATTACTTGTTGGTAATAGTAATTTAATCTTTGTTATACAAAACAAACTGTTTACTTTACTATTTTTAATTATCTAGGTATTAGGAATGTTTCATTGTTACTAGTATAATTATCAAACACTTCTTTATCATCATTATCATTTTTTTACACACCTTAAGTTCTTTTTCCAGTGATGGCAGATCCAGTTTGCCGATATCCTTTGACTGTAGTCTGTCCAAGACTGGAATCAACCAATCTTCCAAAGTCTCCACTTCCTTCTCAAAGACTTCAAGATTGTCACTAATCTCTTGCAAGATGTGTTTGTAATTGTCTGTAGCAATGGTGAGCTTACCATACCGTGCACTCAATGCATCTACTTTGCTTTGGATTGTGCGAGCTACTTTAGGCTCAGATGTTTCAATGAGCTTGGCAGCTTGGCACTTCACTGATTCTATACGTGGTAGCTGACTCATAATTGTCTCTTCAACAGCCTGCAAAAAGTATGAGAGAAATTTTATGTTCTTTGCATTGTTTGCAAAGGTGCATGATAAGGTGGAGGCCAACCAGGACCAAAGCTCTAGTGTGGGTCTTGAGAAACTAGAATTTTGAGTCAATTTTAAGGGTTTTCTGAGACCTTTTAAAATGCATTATGTCTCTCTTCCCCCTCCACTTGAACAAAAATATTGTGTTCTTTAATGGTCTGAAAAGTTGTAGCTAACCCGGGGGAGAAACTTTGTAAAAAAAGGTTCCCCTCTCTATATTCTATCATGACAGTATTACAGGTTTACCAAATGTTCCCAAGTGGTTACAAAACCGTGGATCAGCTTTATTCAATTCAATTGAATTCAATTTCAAGATATATTAAACATTTACCTTATGTTCTTGAATGGTTGCAAAGAGTGGGTCACGTTTGGTAACAATAATAGTCCCTTTTTCAATTCTATGCGAGTCTTTTTCGGCACCATCAATCCAATCCAGTAGGTCATCAAGACCATCTTGTACATTCTGTGACTCAGCCAACTTTGTGTGAAGTACGGCATCTCGTTCTTTTATCTGATTGTCAAGTACGTTGTAGCGGGACAGAAGTTGTTCTATTGTTAATGAAATATTAAGAAACAATAAAATTTCAGTAAAACAATAATTGAAAAGCATGTTTAAGCAGTGATGTTTTTAGTATATAAACACTGAAGGACTTATTGTAAGTAATGATAAAAATAACCTGAGATGTTTCTGCCTAAATCTGACACTTTAAATCACATTTTTTTAAAATAATTGCATGCAACATTTAGGTAAAGATTGAATGCACAGGTACTATTAACCCTCTTCTATAAAATAAATTATGAGCCTGATATACAAAATCCAAAAATTAGCCAGAGGTGAGGATGGTATGACAATAATCTCATTGGTACCACCTATGTAGCAGGGGTCCCAAGTTTCAAGAAGTCATCTCTGGGAGATCTACAGTGGCTGATCCAGGAATTTGATATAGAAGGGGGAGGGGGGGTGTGGTGGAAACAGGTTGAGACTTTCAAAGGTGTACGCCTAATCCCCACCATTGTTATGGCTGTGGAAAAACATTTATGATTATGGCACTTACCTCTAGATGGCCAGAAATGACACTCTCAGACATAAATTTTAGAATGTAATGTTTCTTTTTCCCTTTTTTTTTTATAATTTGGAAAATTAAAGGGCCTGACCGGTTGTTCCCTTTAAATCCTCCACTGATCCACATACAATACTAGCCTGTTAACAATATACCACTATATCTCACCTGTACTGGCATTTGCTGCTTGGACTAGCTCTGGTTGTATGGCTCCCAATTCATGTGCCGTTTCTTTTGTCTTATCAATGTCCTTCAACTGACCACTGACAGCTGTTCGCAATGTCTAGGGAAGGAAGCCAGAACTCGTACTATACATACTAGGAAATTGACCAATTCAAAACAGTTTGTAGGCTTATCATAAAAATATCTACCACTAAAACTCAGCATAAAGAAATACAATACAGAAATCAAATTATAAATCATTAAAAAAAAAGCTTCAGGTACTTTTTTTTAGTATGTATGACAAGCAAGATAAACACAAAAAAAATTTCAAGAATTGTATTCTCTACCTTTAGCTTGTCAATCTGTTTCTGCACCACAACAGGATCTGCTCCAATTGGTTCATGCATGATTGCTTTCGCTGTATTTTCCGTATCCTGAAACCAACTCTGAAGTTGGTCGCATTGATCCTCAAATGATTGTTGCCGTGATACAACCTCTTCCAATTCTCCACAATGATCCTTACTGCTGAGCTTCAACCGCTCATAGCGTGCTGTAATTTGGTTCAACTTGCTGCGGATAACATTGCTTGGAGGATTTTCGGTGAAATTACGAACAACCTGACGTGGTACAACTTCACGATATGCAGCTAAATCTTGCTTGTAGCCCTAAAATTAAGAAATGGAATATTACAGCAAAGCATTGCATAATTTAACCCTGCTTCCTAATAATCCAGTAATAATAAATGAATCATAATAGTAGTAAGATGATTCTTACCTTGGCTCCATCTAATATTTTCTGCCCTGCTTTTACAATGTACTTCAGATCTGCTGAATGAGCAATAACATCTTCATTGAATCCCTTCTGCTGACCATAGTGGGATCTGTTACTGGAGAGGTCTTTGCTGATACCTTCCATTGAGGCATCCAAAGAAGCTTCTGCAGAATCGAGCCACTTCTCAAAGTCTTTTACTTCCTCTTCCAACTTAGAAACATCCTCTTCTGCAAACTTTAATTTATTTAGGCGGTTGTGCGACTCCGTGTTTGCAGCATCAAAGCGATATCGAAGGTCTGTTTGGTACTCTGAGAGCTTCCGGCGCTCATCCTCATTAAGGTGCTGGGCGTGCTGTCTTAGAAGCTGTTGGGAGTCCTGAGTGGCTTGCACAACTGGTGTCTGGTGAGCCTGAATGTCTTCATGAATGATCTAAAATGGAAAGAAATCAGTTAATATCCAGAATATGGAAATATCAGAATGGACAGTATTTGGAATAAAGCATTAATTACTGTCTTAAAGTATATCATCATTAGTGGCATATTATAAAAAATAAAAATTAATAACAATATTGCTCATATTTTAAGAGGAAGTTATTAACTCCAAATGATATACAGATTGAGACATTTCACTATTCACTGACTTACAGATGTTTTACTAGAGAAATCCTTAAATTGATTACCAGCCAACATAAGGAATAATAGGGAGGAACAATACGGGTAAGGATGCAAAGGAGTAGTCTATGATAGGGTAAAATAAAGCAAGTGTTGCACAACCTTGTGTTCCTTGAGTTGCTGGGGCACATCTGCTGTTGTCTCTGCTAGAGGTTGTTCTGTTGCCAGGGCATTCTCTGCAGTGTTAACCCAATCAAGCATATTCTGAAGTCCTTGGCAAATACTAGTGTATCGGTCGCTAAGTGCAACCTTTACAAAACAGAAAGAATAGATTTATCAGAATAATCAATCGTCATTTAATAATTAAAACAGACATACTGCGAAAAAGATATAAAAAAATGTTAAAATAATATTTGAAGATAATAAAAAATGAGAAAACATTTTTATTAAAAAACATTCTACTACATATAAAAAAAGCAGAAAACAAAAAAGTTTACCTGTTCTTCCTCTTGCACATTAAGGTGTTCCAAAAACCGTTGTGACTCCCTCTGCCATTCATCTGAATTAGTGCAAAGTGCTTCAAACTCAGCCCTGAGGTCATTGACTTTATCCTGTAATTCTTTTTGTATTAATGGGGTAAAGGAATCATGGTTGTCCCTGAGGAACTGCTCTGTGCCATGGATTGCCTCAAGAATGGATGGCTTGCTTGCCAAGAAGTCAGAATTAACAGCCTAGGAATAAAAAGATAAAATTAAATCACTATGTAATAACAGCCATAATTTTGATTAGTTATTCTCAAAAATGTCTGAAACATTGATATAATCATACCGTAAATGACTCCATCTCCCTTGTTAGTGGGATCAACTCTCTACTAACTGGCTTCTTTTCATAAAGGTTTCCATTCATCTCTTTCACCTGGTCTGTCATCTTCTCGACAGCATCCTTTTTATCCAACCAAAGATGCATAACTCGAAGTTCATCTAACAATCCTATTATGACCCTGTCTAGCTCGTTGTACCGTTTGTTGATCACAAAAAGTTCTTTTTCAACATCAGTGTCTTCTGGATTTGTAAGGAAAAAAAAATAAATAAGTAAATTACAAGTACAAACACTGAATCTTCTGATAAGCTTTATCTAGCTATCTGGCTTGTTAGTAAAAAACGAATGAGGATCTCTATATAGATTGAAGTGCACATATAAAATAGGCTAAATATTAGTTATGAATTGAGAAGTTCACCAAAGTTAGTCATCAGGGGCAGATTTGGGGGGGAAGGGCCCCTTTTGGAAAGTTTAAAAAAAAAAAGAAAAAAAAGAAAGAAAGAGAAAAAAGTGATCACTCAAAACGCCTCAGGTTATTTTCGGGCGTCTACAAAACAAAAATTTCGTGGGGAATACCCCGGACCCACTAGGGTGGTGTTATCTCGATCAGCCCTACTTTCGGCCTCCCTTTGGACATCACTTGATCTGCCCCTGGTCATTAAGATATGAATAACAAGACAAAATACATATTTCCCCATTTTAGATGATTAATAGTTTGTGATATAATGACAATTTTATTGACTTTTATATTAGAAATACTAGGAAATTGAACACAAATTACCAATCATTTATGTGGTAATTAAAATACATTTGTTAAAACAAGCAAAGACAAAAACCAATTCATGTAATAAATAAAAGGAATGTACAAATCTATATACCTTCCAATATGGATCTCTCAGTGCGGCTGATATCACGTTCTTGTGGTGGTGTCCACTCAGTCTGCAGTGTTGCACCGATCTGTGTTGACCAGTAACGTCGACGGGATGATATGCGCGCCTGCTGTTCACGTTGAAGACTGTCTACAGTTGTGCCAAGTTTGTTTACTTCATTAATTTTAGGTTTGTAGTCTTGAATCTCTTTCTTTAGTGGCTGTTTATAAAAAGAAAATACCCCTTGAAAATAATAGAACCAACTGTCCCCGTTTTTATCCAGTAGTGATGAAGTAGACTATGTCATTAAAACAAATACACTCTAAAATAATGTTTCTTTTGGAATAAGGTGGATAAATGGATCAAATTAAGGTTTGTGTAACATGCACTTGGTGATAGCAATTTCAACAGCTTTTATCTCCGGAGCTCTAGTTTTTCATGATATTGATAATGTAGACCTATTTTTGTAGTACTGAAAGGGATTAAATAAAAAATAACAACAAATAACAGTAATTACATTATTCAAACCTTCAGCAATTTAATACAAATAATCTATTTGACCAATAGGAAAGCTAACATACATCCACATGATGTTCTAACAATTAATATACACCTGAACCATGAGAGAGTTGAGATAAATCACATGACATTCACACTGAGTTAGCACTCACCATTGATGAATATTGGTGTATCCAAGAGAAGAGAGTGATAGAAAAATTAAGAAAAGAATGAAGTTAGAAAGCGATTCATGATAAAATGTAATATTAATATTGTGAATTAGGATATGTTTTCAACGTCTGCAAATTAATTCAAAATGTAAAAATTCTATATTTTGAAAAATACCCCATAATAAAAATGAAAGGCTATTTTCCAAGTGCTTGATAAAAACAATTATAATCTCCACAATATGACATATTTTAATAATCATACAATAATGCAGACGAAGAAATGAAAAATATTAAAAGGTATTTTAAAGATATACTGTCTTTCATAAATTTAGAAAACCCTTTAAAATTCTATTAAGCATAAAACATTCAATTAACAGTGAATAACTTACTAATGAAAGTTCATCATTTTATTAATTAGCTAAATACAGAGAGTATATCTTTAAAGAAATATATGAAATATAGATTTGACAGTGGTGCACGATTAGTTATATCTACAGCTGTACATTTCTGTGCTAATGAAAAATAATTTTAGATAGATTGCTGTGAAAATGATGCCTTTCATTGCTATTAAAACTTTTAATTATTGATTGAAGGGTTGCTTTGCAATGTAACAACGATGCTTGCAGTTCATCACATTAATAACTATGTGGTTTACTGTAAACATTTATTGCAGAGATATTAATCTTGCATATTTCAAATTATATATATGATTATTAAATATTAGTTTGTAGCACCTACTGATAACTGGGGCTCTACAATTTCATAACATAATATGAAACATACATTCTTTTCAAAATGTAACATATCACTGTACATACAGTGATATGCCCTCTCAGTATGGCATGTAAATTATGATCGACTGAATTAACTTGAGTTAGTGCAAGTATTATTGGAAATATAGGAAAGATAAATGGCATGATAAAACAACCAACACTAAAGTATTTCAACTTATACAAAGTTGACTGTTGAGTGTGACTATATAGGTTTATCGTATATTAATAAAGTGGTTTGTAGAAAT
Source organism: Anneissia japonica (assembly GCF_011630105.1). Taxonomy (NCBI): domain Eukaryota; kingdom Metazoa; phylum Echinodermata; class Crinoidea; order Comatulida; family Comatulidae; genus Anneissia; species Anneissia japonica. Next base: position 218,773 of record NW_022728501.1, on the reverse strand, counting down.
TTTAAATGGTATGCTACACAAAAACTGATTTACTGAAATAAGCAAGTTAAATTCAGACCAAAGACGATGTACTAAACATTTTTATTTTCTTTTACCGTGAGTTTCTGGATTTGAATTTCTACACTGTGAACATCTCTTGTACTTGGATTAATACCCTCTAGACTCTGCTCTGTATTCTTCAACCAGAAATTGACTTTTTCTACAAGACTGCTGTATCGTTTCTTCGCTAGTTTCCTGTCATCCATCTGTCCAAATCTGATATGTAACGAAAACCATAAAAAAACTTATACATATCTGATTAATACAAAATTCAATTTAATTGCATTTTTTTCCACGATTTAATTTTGACGGTCCTTATGCTCATACCAAGATGCTAATGTTACTTAAAAAGGCAAATTGACTGGTTGACAGATTGATTTATTGTTTGATATTGATTGGTTCATTAATGTTAAATGTTACTGACCTTTTGGTCAAGATATCTTGCAGGCATGTCCAATTCTGGTTGAGGTTGGACAAAACAGCTGTAACAAAAGAGGAATCACTGGCTCTTGGGTGCTCCATTAGCTCATGTCCAAGAGCATGGATATCCTGGTGCTCCTGCAGATGGTTTGAGACATCATTGGAGATGGCCTGAAAATTAATAAGGTACATATACTATTTGTAATTTTGGCTTTGGTATAGTGTTATTAGAATCTTAAAAAACCAACCAGATTACAATCAGTGGTGGTGCCAGCGGGAGTGTTATGTGGCTCCTCAGACTTCAAAAGGGGGAAAATGTTTTCAATATATTATATAATAGTATGTTCTAAAATTACTGTTTTCTTAGGCGTCAGAGAGATTATAGACACCTTAATGCTATGTTGGAAGACTCTCCATCCAACAACTTAGCACCCAATGTACTCTAGACCCACCACTGGATGCAATGCATTAATATCAATATTACCTGTAGTTCTTGTTCTAGTTCAGAAATATCTTTCTTCATTATGTCAGGGCCCTCCAGTTCATCCAATACAGGCATCAGCCACTCCTCCAACTTGTCCACATCTCTTTCAAGATCAACAAGTTTCCCAGACAGGTTCTGAAGAGTCTCTCCGTGTTGTTTTAGGTTTGTCTTTGTGGCAGCAAATCGAGTGTTGAAATTCTCAATTTTCGACTGGAAGAGCTGCCTCTCCTCTGGACTGCAATTTGTCATTAGCTTTGATATCGCTTGCATCACCGAGTCGATGACTGGTTGATGGCTGTTAATGTCTTTCTCAAGAAGCTTGAAAGTTTAGAAAAAGAGTGAATATATCAACTACTGTACATGGACACAACATGGTGACATTCAGCTAAACAATCAAAGGTTCTTACTGCCGCCCCTATTTAAGCAAAACAACAAGCATACACTTACTCGATATTCCTGCAATCTCTCTACAAGAGGCATCTTCTTAATCACAATAACTGTTCCTTGCTGTAGTCTGAAGACAGTCCTCTCTTTATCATCAAGCCACTGGAACAGTCCATCCAGCCTCTCCTGTAGTGACTGCATGTCTGATAGAGAAGACTTCAAGGCTTTCTGTCGGTTATCAATCTGTCCTTCCAACTCATTGTATTTCTTGACAATATCATCTGAAGAAAATGTTTTAAAAAGTCATGTTTAAGATTAAGGACTTAGGAATTTTAAAAATCTAGGAAAAAAAATGACTTTTAAGTAAAAAGAGGAATCGCATCTTACATGTGGTCTGATCAACATAAGCAGTAGTACTATGCTGTGCCTCAATGAGTACCTGGCCAGCCTCTTTAACAGCATTGATGTCTTTTCCATGAAGTATAACAGCATCTAGCAACACCTTCAGAATGAAAGAAAAGAAAATACATTAAATGTTCTAGGAAAAAATTGTAATTACAGGTAAACTGTATGACAAAATCATAGAAATATATCTTTAATTTTCTTTCATATAAGTTTGCATAATCAATAAATAATTCAAAACCCATTTTTTTTATATATATGCTGCAAGAGGGCTGACATAAACCAACTTTTAAGAGCAATTTCTCTTAAGTAAAGGTCATACGTCAATTTATTCAGAATATGCACAAAATAAACTATATATTTTTAATAAATAAAAATAATTCATTAGAATTACTGCAAATATACTGTACCTTCAATCGATTAATTTGTCGCTGAATCATGTTAGGATCAGAGCCAATTGGTTCCTTCAACAATCTATCCAGATCAGTACTGATATCTCCTAACCATCGGTAAGTTGATTCAACCAGTGTGTTAAAATGTCGATGCTTCTCCACAAGCTCTGACAAGTACTTCATGTAGTCATTGCTGGTCAGTTTGAGCTGGCTGTAACGATCATTGAGATCACCTACTGTTGTCATGATGACTTCTGGTTCTGGGTTCTCTTGGAAATTTTTATTGAATTCTTTTGGCAAAACTGATGTCCTAAAGTCACTTAGTTCTTCACGGTAAACCTATTACAAACATATGTCATATGAACTATTTATTAATTTTTTTAAATTTTTATTAAATAAACATTGGCTCAATGAAATGAAAATGAGAATGTAAAAAAAAGTTCTGTACAGCATTATGGATAATTTCATTTTTTTGTTAAAATCTGGGAAATTAATTTGTTTATTTACTAAAGTGATGTGTTCATACTTATATTTGTCACTTTAATTTGTTACTGTTCAGGACACTGCAATCTGAATACATAAACAATGGTTGTGACTAATATATACTGTTCTCATTTGTATCTTTAATTATTGAAAGAGAAAACCAAATTGTTACCTTTGCGTTTTCAACAAATTTATATCCTGATAAAGTTCTGTACTTTAGATGTGCAGCATAAGTGACGATCTCTTCAGCAAAGACCTTCTGGTTTTCTAGGTTCTTCTCAAGATCCTGGAAGTTGTTGGCAACATCACACTGAACTTGATCCATCTTGACTTCTGCTGAACTTAGCCAGTGGGTGAAAGCTGCAATGTCTTGCTCTCCATGTTCCAGATCACTGACTGCTTGGTTGAGCCTGTTGAGTCGGGTGTGGGATTGAACTACAACAGTATTGTATCGAGATTTAAGGTCATCTGCAATGCATTTCAAGCGGTATGCATCCTGGTCTTTCATCTGCGTTCCATATTGCCTTACCAGTTGACTGACATTGTGGATTGTCTGAAGAATTGGTTGTTGGCAAGCCTCAATATCTTCATGAATGATCTAAAATGGTATAAAAATTAAACGTTTCTTCTTCAATTTTTAGTGATATGGGGTCAAAAGTTATAAAAACCATCTAATCGCAATAAAATGGTATAATAATCTATATATTAACACTCTTGAATGTGCATTACTAAGCTTTGACATACTATAGAGATACTTTGTAGTCTGTGCCGCAGAGCACAGTTGATAGGACCAAATACTTCTCTATGATTTACGTACTGATGGAATGATATCAGATCAAAGGAAAACCATTAAATTAACTTCCAATGGTTTATTCATACCTTGTGATGATCTGCCTGCTGTTTCAATGCTGGCAGGACTTCCTCTTGTGGCTGTTCTTGACCCAGCTGGAATTCAAGCTCAGTGACCTTATCCAGTAGTTTCACAGTTGTTGTTGTGGCTTCCTCATATTTGACACGTAATGATATCTGTAAGAGTGAAAGACAAAGAATACTATCAATCTCTATGGTATAAATGACACTCAAACACAGATACCATTTACTAATTGGAAAGAAATGGTTTATTATGTGCATTAATGAATAAATATGTAAATAAAATATACAAATGAAACGATCTCAACTTCTCAACATTATCCTTCAAGATTTTGCAATGCACCTGACATAATTTACAAAGACGGAAATAATAAAATTGATAGCATACCACTTCTGTGTGGATTCTCTCTAATCTCAAGATCTCTGTTTCTGTGTCTTTGTAGATCTCATCTGCATTCCTGGAGATGTCATCAAAGGACATCCGCAGCTCACTGATCTTCTCTTCCAACTCCTCTGTCTCTTCCTCTGTCAGTTTGTTGCGGTTGTCATGAAGGAACTGGTCACCAGCTACAATGGTCTCCAGAACTACCGACTTATTGGAGTTAATGTCAGTGTGAACATCCTAACGAAGCCAAGAAACCCACATCAATCATTCAATTATTCATTTTTATTCACTTGCACACATACAAAACACCAATAGAATATCAAGTGGTCAGGGTAATGATAACAATAATGACAATGACAATGATGATGATGATTATTCATTAAAAAGATAGATCTAGGGACAGTTATGACATAAAAATACTTTATAATATTATTTTCACAGCATATTCTTTCAATATTTGATGTTTTTTTACCTTGAACAGATCAAATTCTGATTTTAATGTCTCTAAGTCTTTGCTAGTAGGCTTTTTCTTTCGAAGGTTACGCTCTACGGCAGTGCACCAGTCCAGCCTGTGGTTCAGCAACGTAAATTTCTCTAAGAATTGACGTGTCAGGTCGATGTCTGTCTCTCGTTCACTTATCTTAAACTTGAGGGTGTTATAACGACGTCTTGTGTCACGCAGCTGATGCTGCACTGGTGAATCTTCTGTTTGTAAAAATAATTATATTTATTGTTAACATTATAATCATAAAATGAAAAGTTCTGCCCTGCAACAGCCAAAATATGAATAACAATAACAAAAACAACAATAATATTATTATTATTAAATTCATATATCATTGTATTTTTCACAAATTTAAAATGCAAGTTAAAATTACAATTGAAAGAGGGAAAAGTACATGGTTTTCATGATTTCCTGATTACCTGGAAAAATAGTCTTATTATTTAGTGAAACTTACTTTTGAAAAATAAATGGTCGATTACACAATACATATTGATTACATAGACTGGGCGAGGATGGATTATTTTCTCTTTCTTAAAAGAAAGTATTCACAAAATAGACAATAAATTATACAAGTGCTTTTGGTTGTACATACCAATGCCATCTCTTAGATTAAGGATTGATTCACTGTATACAGATGCTCTTCTGTCACTTGGCATGTAACCTCCTGCTGTGTAAGTTGACCGATGGTGGGGTTTGGTAGGTACAGGTGTTTTGAACTCTGTCCGCAGGTGGTCAAGAGAATGGCCTGCTGTCTCCAGATCAGCAATGTCTGGTTCGTAGTCATCTACTTGCGCTTTGAATGGCTAGAAACAGAGATGATATAGTTACTAGTTTTTGTTGACATTTTTTAGGCTTCGCTTACTTGCGAATATTTGTCTTCTTTTTCATTTTGCTTTATTTACATGTAATTTACACTTCTTAAGAACTTGTGACAGTGGCAAACAACATTGTTCTAGTATTAGTTGTACACTTATTATTAGTACTTATACCTATTTATTCATCATGTTGGTATTTTTCAAATGAATATTGATTCTATGGGTAGAAAAACATAATATTGTCTCTTAACCTCAAGTTCTTTCTCTTGTCTGTCTAATGTTCTCAAATCCAAAGACACTGGTTGCAATTGACTCAACTTGCGTTCCATAGTTGTCAGCCAGATGGCTGTGTCTTGGTTACCTGTATGGTAGCGTTCTTCAGCTTGGTTAAGAAGAGATAATTGCTTCTTCCTGCATCATGATTTTAAAAATAGCGAGTGATTCATTGAGATAATTATGATGATTAATTGACAATCACCATTATTTTCAGGAAAAATATCTAGATTAAGATTCAGCAGATTTAATGAAACTTATTTTTTTTAAATTTATTTATTGATTTTTGTTTTTATTTATTTTTTATTTTATTAATTTTTTTATAAATAAAAATAAAATTAAATAAAACAATCACCATTATTTTCAGGAAAAATATCTAGATTTAAGATTCAGCAGATTTAATGAAACTTATTTTTTTAAAATTTATTTATTGATTTTTGTTTTTATTTATTTTTTATTTTATTAATTTAGCAGATTTCATGAAACTTTACTATTGGTATAATTTAAGAGTGCTTTAAAATTATAATAGAGATTATCAGCTATCATTATGTATTCAACTTTAGTTTTTTGGTCTCAATATCAGATGAAGGAGTACAGCAATGCTGGTTTCCTCCAGCCTCTGCCCAGCCACTGTAGAAACATATCCATCAAATCTTTTAGACTATAAAAAGGATAAGTGGATAACTCAAGCCCTTTACTGTTGTTTGGTTTTAATAGTCTATTAATAATTTAAAGCTATACCAAAATCTATAGTATCATCATAGTGAAATATTACACCCACCTGAGGTTGAGCATGCTTTCATAAGACCTCCAGTTTTCTTCCACATTATTCAGAACACTTGTAACATATGAGGCATCATTAGATTTAGGATTCTTGATGAGTTCATTACCAAGATGTTGAATAGCCTTCAAATCTGCCTCACCAGCACTCTCCTGTGATGTTAGGTCCTTTAGGAAGCAATTTAAACACAAAGTATAACAAAGAGAAGCCTAGCACATTATAGCAAACTGTCTTTCAAAAGAGACATTTTAGCCATTGGTCTTCTATTCAAAGTAACTGTGCATGTTAATGAATGTACACACGTTTTTCAGAATAAGCAAGGGAATGTCTCTTAGTGTACTGCCCAATTGACACCATCAGTGGTGCAACTACCAGAGGTTCATGAACCTGGGACCCCGAGCTTCAGGGGCCCCCGACCTATAAAGGCCTCGCTCATTTATAAAAATCTAATAAAGCAATGTTTTATTGTAACATTTAACTATATTGCTTCCTCCCAGTCATGTAATTTTGAAACCACAATAACTTGTTTCCTTTACACCCATATTTTTTATAGTAGTGATGTATATAAAAAATAATATAAAATATATATAATAATAGTATATATAATAATACAAAAAATAAATAAAGAATGAGTGCCGTTTTCAGGCATCTATAGATTAAAAGTCTCAAATTCTTAAAAAGTACTCATCTACCCCCTAATATTATGGTGGGGCTCAGATGGATATCATAGATTTTTTACTATTCAAGTGCTATTTTGGGCATCTATAAGCTTAAAATCCTTGTAATTTTCTCACCTCAGCCCCAGCCACGGTGGGGCCCAGGTGAATATGGTAGTTTTTGGAATTGTAAGTATTTTTCGGGCACCTATTTAATTAATTCGGGTTTTTTTTACTCAATTGTCAAAAGAAAGTAAAAAGAATGAAATGGTAATTAAGTTCCATTTCGGGGCATTCAGAGGTAAAAAATACTGATAATGTTCTCACGTCACCGCCAAATATAGTGGCTGATGTGCTGTGCACTCTCACTTAATCAGCACCCCCTTCCTTAAATTCTGAATATGCCACTGGACATCATTAGGGGAGCTGCACCAAGAGCCCAGAACCAAATATTCTAGTCACTTATATAAAATCAATGACTTACTTTACTGTAAACAACAATACATTTTCATGATTGATATTCATTGCACATATCAATTTATAATGTAAATTCCCACCTTCAACCTGTTGGCAATTTCATTGGACTCTTGCACCATGAATGTTTGACTCTCAAGAGTCTCCAGATTAGGCATGATTTTGTCTTCCAATTGGTCAACCATTCTCTCCAAATCATCAAGTTCTGTCTTAAGATGTTCAAGCTCATCACCATGATTTCTGGATAAGTCCTCAAGACTTGTGTAACGATTGTTCACTTTATTCAGCTTCTCTTGAATGATACTGGACTCCTGGTTTGGTGAGCTTTGCATGATTTTCTGTGCTTCTGCATTAACAGATTCAATAGCAGCTTTGTGGCCAGTAATATCATCCTTTAGGATCTGTTAAGAAAAAAGGAAGTGAATTTTCACACAAATAATCCTGAAAATGCATACACATACAATATTTATAGCATCTCATCAGATGTACTGAAAACAAAGAAAGATGTTCTTCCGTAAAGTCTTACATTATTTAAATCAATTTGATCCATCACAGCTTCTGTCTTCAGGACGACAACAGTTCCCTTTTCCAGCTTATGCTGGTGCTCTTCAGCCTCATCCAGCCACTTCAAAAGCATGTCCAGGTTGGCCATCAATCCCTGAGACTCTGAAAGCGCAGTCTGCAGACTCTCGTAACGAGTGCCACTGGATACCTCAAGAGCTCTGTACCGCTTTACAATCTCATCTATCATGGAAAGAAAAGAAACAGTTAAATAAATATTATAGACTGCAAACTTTTTGTGGACTGCTATACAAAAAACAGATTTCTTTAAACCAAAAGGGGTTCTTCTGGTTACGTATCGGGAAAAATCTCATTTAGTGCGATTTAACCAAGAATTAAAACATTTTAACCAATATGCAAAAGCTCCAGTCGAATTCTATAATAGTAGTATACAACAAGATTTGACACTACATGATGCAATTCTCCTTCTCAATGCAAGTATTTAAAACTTAGAACCAAACTAATGTTATCATTTTTTTTTAAATATTATAAAATTTAAGCTCACCAGTTGTGCTCTCTACTTGTGGTCGGGCCTCTTCTTGAGCCTCAATGAGGTTCTGCCCAGCAGATTTAGTTAGCTCTATATCAGTTCTATGGGTTGCAACATCCCTCCTGAAATTATTAACACTCTCCAACTGTTGCTGGATTGCCTCTGTCTGTGCGGAAATAGATTCTTTTTGCAACTCCTCTAACTGACTCTCAGCTTCTGTCAGCCATTTTTCAGACTCTTCTACTCTGTCAACATAGCGCTGGTGATGCTGAATCAAACTGGCGAGATGTCTGCCATGATTGAGGGTTTCAACCTTTAATGACTCATGTCGGTCATTCAAGGAACTTATTGTTTGCCGTAGGTGGTTGCTCTCAGGTGTCTCAACAAAAGCTCTCTGGGTTTGCTTTGGCAAAACCTCAGATCTGAATTCACCCAAGTACTCCTTGTAAGCCTGTAAGATAAAGATAATGTAAATTTCTTTCTCAAAGATAACTTTTTTATTTATTTATTTATTTATTCAAATTTCTGCCAAGCACAAAACAAACAAATAAATTTACAAAACAAACAAATTTCCTACTATGATATGCATTTTTATACATAAAAAAAAATTGAGGGCAGAAAAAACATTGATGATGGAGGTTTAGGACATAACTACTTACATTGGCATTGCTCAAGAATCTTTGGGTTGCCTTGTTCATGTATTTTAGATGAGCTGAATGAGTGACAACATCATCAGCAAATGGAACATGTTGCTCAGATTGTGTTGTCAGAGTGTCTAGCTCATTGCTTATGCCCTTCTTGGCAGCATCAGATTGCCCTTCTGCATCTCCAACCCACTCAGAAAATTCTTTAATATCCTCTTCAAGTTTCTGAAGATCATCCAATCCAAACGTCAATCGAGTCTGTCGTTCATTGGCCTGCTTAGCAATGACATCATAGCGAGAGCGAATCTGGTCGATGCTGGATCGAAGTTGTTGTTTCTGTGTCTCTTCCAATTCATCTTCTGATTTTAGAAGATGTTGAGCTTCTTGGATTACATGCTGTACTGGTTCATTATGCTCTTCAATGTCTTTCACAAGTGCCTGATCAACAATAAAAACAAGTGAATTTTAAAAAAATAGAGATTAATTATTACAATTGTTTTATTTTTTCAGGGGATATCTGCACATTTGAAGTATTCAGTATAAGATAGTTTTTCTAGGAAAGTATTCACAGAATATACAACATGATCTTTAAAAAAATACAAAAAAATCTATATTATTAAAACTATTTATTCTATTGGGATTATTAAAACCATTATTTTTTATTATCATCATTATTATTATTATTATTCATCCATTTATCACATGAACATTCACACCTTATGTTCATCGCATTGCTGGATAAATATTTCACTTTGTTCTGGCATTGGCTGTTGTGATCCAAGACCTTCCTCTGTCAATTGAATCCATTCCAGCATATCGTCCAATGCCTTGGCATCACTGTTGAACTCTTCATCAAGCTTTGACTGCAACAAATGCAAAGAGAAGGCTACTATTAAATTACTGTTCAATTACAAATATTATATAATCACTGATCTTCGAAAAGATACATACTGTTTTCCAGACCATACCAAGTTCTATCTAAATAAACTAAAGGTTTAGTACAACCATAAGTAGTGTTTGTATTTACTATATACAGGAATTATTTGCTTTATTCTTTGCTAGAGAATTCATTTTTTTAACATAACAAGGCCAGAATAAATATTTCGTAACATTGTAAACCATTTTTGTCAATATATAATATTTCTCTTTCATACTCATTGAAGAAACAATTTTGCCACCTTTCATTACTTTCTATTTATCTTTTGTGAATAATCTGATGATGCAATTGTGCCACGACAATAATGTATTTAAAAAAAAATTAATCAACAACATTGTTAACACTAATTTAACAAACTAAAATACTGACATACAAAAGGTATTACTGTATTCTTTATTGAATACCACAACAAAAACAAAAATGTTGTTTTAAATAATAACATTTTACCTTTCGCTCATTCTGTGCATTCAGGGAGAAAAGTGCATTCTGCGTGGTATAGCACACACGCTCTGTCTCTACAAGGATCTGGTCTGAATCATTCCTAAGGTCAGTGATGAGGCTCTGTAGGTTCTGTGTTTGTTCTGGCTGAAGTCTGGTCTTGTTAACTTTAACAAATGCTTCTCCATCAGTGATAACATCTTGAACTATAGCCTTCCGTTGTTGGACATCGGATTGTACAGCCTAAAATTTAAAATGATGTCAAATCATTAAAACAAAAAACACTATTGTTTAACACAAAGGACCCATGCAATACAAATGAATTGATAAGAAATTTAAATTTATATCTTTTTTTATACTGGGAACTCGTACGGTAGCTACTGATCTACTCCAGGGCATGCAAAAACGGAAACTGATGTTGATAATGTAGTAGACAAAATATTTAAGTATTTTAAAGGCAGGTTCGGTAAAACTGCAGGTTCCTCAAAAAGGAAGTAGACATATGTACAGTAAGCAGGGGTTTAGCCTGAAAAACAAAATATGCTGTCCAAAATGGACAATCATAACAAAAACCAACCTTAAACTCTTCCAACTCCCTTGCAAGGACCTCTGTATCTGTGCTAGAAGGCATTTTCTGTTTCATCTGGCTGTCAGCTGTTGCCAGGACATCCTTAGTCTCCACCAGCTGTCCCAGAACACTGAGGTAGTCATTCATGAGATTCAGTTGGCCAGAGCGTGATGTTAGATTATCTAGCACATCATTGTAACGATCATTTATGTCTTCAACCTCACAGTTTATCATAGACTTGTCCATTGGAGAATCTTAAATACACAATAATCAATTCTAGTTTATTATAATTATGCTTTTTATTCTTTTGTGGTTATTCAATAAGTAATATACTTTGATAAAATGATATATGCTTCTTGCTTGTAAAAGTTTCATCTATAAAAGGAATCATACGCTTATCCATATATCCACATGAAATATCCGTCTGTTCAAATTAATCAGTAAACTATCAACTTCACACAATAATCAAAGAATTGAAAGTTATATAATTGTCAGTATGTTTACATACCATCAGCGAAAAATGAGGTTGAATCAAGGTCTTCGATTTCCCACTGGCTACTTTTCTTCAACAGCTTTTCAGTATCTTGCCTGGTAGAGCGTGCATGAGGCATGGCAGTAAGTGGCACCTCAGTCTCCTTGATCAAATTGTCAAGGACTGAGCCTAGCTTTGTAACCTCAGCTACCTGTGGTTGGTGTTCTTTAACCTCATTGAGTAATGGCTGAAAAAAGCAAGAAAATACTTATGTAGCTTCTAAGCTGTATACATATTTTTTTTAAGTAGATGGAAAATAAATAATGATCTTCTTGCAACAGTCAAAAAAGAAACAAACTCATGTCTCGTGTCTTAACACCTTAGGCTTATCCTATAGCACAAAGGAGCTCCTTCAACGAACGCTAAATAGGGAACGAGGACGATTGTTAGGGAGACTGTTCATACCAATGCCCTGGGTCGGACTGTTCTATTTTTTTGAAGGGGTGTTCCGTTTTGTGAACAATGGCAAATTAGTTGGTTTATCCACAAAATAGACTGGGAAATATCATTGATAAATAAAATAGTTTTATAATGTTTTAAAAATACACAAATCAATCATGATGTTGGTAGTCTATGAGTGTCATACTTACCAGGATAACCTTTACTCCCTTCTTACCCTCTCCATGATCAGTCAGATCTCTAGAGAATGAGGACTAATGTTTGGCAGACGGTTTGCATGTGGCGCCACAACTTAAGGTGATTGGTTTCTCCATCTAAGTATGTGAATTTTGATTGGGGTCCTATTTTATTTAATAGGGTGTTCCGTGTCAGGGATAAGGCCAATTAGTCAGTTTATCCAGGTAAGTGTTCACAAAATAGACTTAGATATTTACTATTACCATCAATATTAATTATTATCATAATTGTTGTCTAAATTTCCATTGAAATTTTGCACCGCTCACAACTATAACCTTCATCCATACTATTCCCATCATCAACGTCATATTGATACAAACCTCAGTTTGGGTGACTTGCATCTTCAAAGCGCTACAATCCTCAGTAACAGGTTGTAGTTGAGACACTTGCCGCTCTACATTCTCTAACCAGAAGTTTACATCATCACGAGCTGCATCATACTGCCTAGTTGCCGCTTCACGATCATCAAGTTGTTTACTCCTGAATGAAAACAAATAGGAAAGATTTAGTTAATGTTTATTAATATTGTTTTTAGGTATTTGTAAAAAAAAAAAATTAATAATTTGCATCATCTTAAAATTAAAATGCTTGCATGTTATGTGTAATCAATGAGTTTATAAGAATAAAAAATGAGTTTATAAGAAAATATATAAGAATTCACATAATTTTAGTAATGACTATCATTAGCTATTTTTGTTTTCAAACTTGTATTTTTCTGTTTGTGAATAAGGCTAATTTTAATACTATATTTTCTACACATTTTACAAAAATTACCAATAAACGATCACTGAACAATCTATCAAACTGATACATAATGGCAATAATCTTCTAAAAAAATATCTTATGACATGATATGACATTAGCTAAAGTACAGGAAAAAGTTGTGATAATATCAATTGCAAACCTTTTATCAATGGCTGTATTAAGATGCTTCCAGTTATCATCTACATTCTGGAGAACACTGTTAACATATGATGTGTCGCATGACTTTGGATGCTGCATCATCTCTTCACCAAGCAGATGGATTTGAGAAATCTTGGGCTTGTTGGCATCTCGTTGCCTTGTTGCATCCTGACAAAGAAAGGATTGTATCAGTTGTAACTTGTGAAGATTTTACTGTTGATGCTTTTTAATAACAGTATACAAAATCAATATTTTCTACATGGACAGAAATTTATCAATTACTACATGTTAGTGCAGGGTCTACCTAAAAATCTTATATACAGTAACTCACCATCAGCTGATCCCTGATGTCTGGAAGGTTTGATGCCATGAAGTCTTTGGATTCCAAAGTGGTAAGTGTTGGAAGTTCCCAATCTTCAACCTCTTCCACCACACGTTCAAACTCTTTCAGCTTTTCCGTCAAGCTAAAGAGATCCATACCATGTTTCTGTGTTGTATTCTCCACTTCAATAAAGCGAGCTTTGACATTTTCAAGTTTTGATCGTATCAAACCAGCTGAGACAGGGTCACTGCTCTCAGTCAGTTGAACTGCTGACTTTGTGATGGCTTCAAGAATTGGACGCTGGCTTTCAATATCGGACTGCAGAACCTACAAAATGATTATTCAATCATGAATTGCCAATGAATTTTTTAATTGTAGTAGCATTTTATTGTATACATCAGTGCAATCAGACTTTTAACAGGTAAAGTAATCAAAGTGACTCTACACACAGTTGTATAGCCAAACACTGAATATGGTGATCAGGATTCTGATATTCCAATTCAGTATACTATAGTAAGACACAAGTAGAATAAAATGTTTTTGTTTTATTCAATCTAAATTTAATGACCTAACACAATTTAAGCATTTTCTTGATATATGTATTTAATTTTAGTTTTTGCATTAATATATAATCAGACAAACCTTGCACTGTTGTTGATTTTCAGTTAATGGATCTTTTCTAAGCTTGATGACAGTTCCTTTGTCCATGTGCTGCACACGACGGTCAGCATCATCCAGCCACTTGACCAAATTCTCCAGACCATCTTGAACCGTACCAACATCAACTGATGCCTTCTGGAGGTTCTTTAAGCGGTCATTGAGGGAGATCTTCAGCTTTTGATAGCGATCTTCAGCGTCATCTGTTTCATGGAATGCAATTAATCAAGATTATTATATTCTTAAAATTAATACAATTAGGAGATATCAAATTATCTTCAAGGATTATAGTCAGGTTTCTAATGATATGCTTACCAAGTTCCCTGTTAGTATCTGCTCTCAAATCAGGATGTGCTGCCATAAGTTCTTGGCCAGCATCCTTTAATCGATCCATTTCCACAGCATACAACACGACTGCATCCAGAAAGCTCTGCAAGCAAATTATTTCAATGTAAATAAGCTGATAGACAAACAAGCAGAAATCTTTGTAAATGTTAATTCTTTCACAAAGATATTTGATTTCTGAATAATAAGAATAGAATGATATGCAAATCTTATGCTATGGCATTTCTGCAAAATTTTGATTGGGAACCCAATCAAAATTCACATGCTTTGATGGAGAAACCAATCACCTTAAGTTGATCAATCTGCTGATTCACTTGGCTTGGCTCTGCTCCAACTGGCTCATTCAAGATCTTTTGAAGGGTTCCTTCAGACTCCGTCAACCAGTTGTCAACTGACTTTTTCTTGTTGTTGTAATTCTGGAGCTTATCAAGCACATCGCTAAGCTTCATATTAAACTGAATGCTACTAGATTTCAATGATTGGTAGCGGGTATTCAGGTTCTGCATGGTGCTGGTGACAATAGTGCTTTGAGGAGCTTCTTTGAAAGTATGGTTGAAGTCAATGGGCATTGCCGCAGTACGGAACTCTGCCAAGTCTTTTCGGTATTCCTGGAAAAATGATAGTGATAATTAATATGTAGTAACTTTATGTAAGCCTATCCAAGCTTTTTCAGTCAGCATCCATGTACAGTACTGTATAACTTCAAGTTCATTAAACTTGAAAGTAGGATAATTAAGTTTGGTTGCACTATCTGTTTTTATATTTTAGTATTTTTAGACTGTGTACTACCTTTGCATTTGTAATAAGTTTCTGTCCAGTGATATTAATGAACTTTAGTTCGCCTTTCTGATCCTTGACATCTTCAACAAGTGCCCTTTGTTGATCTATTTGCTTTTTGACTGCCTCAACCTCCTTCTCTATTAGTTTCTGAGCTTTACTTTGTTTCTCTTCTGCAGAGCTGAGCCATGTCTCAAAGTCATTGGTCTCTTCGTCAAACTTCTTCAGGTCATCATCAGCAAACATTAGCTTGTTCTGTCTGTTTTGTGACTCAGTGCTAACACGGTGGTACCTGCTACGTAGGTTCATCTGAATCTCTTGCAGATTTGCGCAGTCGGGGCCTGGAATTTGTTGGGAGTTTTGCTCAATAAGTTGTCCGGTTGTCTGCACAGCATGAATCAAAGGTTCATGATGGGCTTGAATGTCATTATATATAGCCTAAAAGAGGAGAAAAAAGAGTATTCAATCATGTGGTAATTCAATGGAAGATAATGTACGAAAAATATGTCATATAAGTAAATGAATAAAATATTTGAACTAACTGTATGTTCCTGGATCTGGTCATCCAACTCTCTTATTTTTTCACTTTGTGGCTGCTCACTAGCAAGTGCACTTTCCATCTTAGTAACCCAATCAAGGAGATCAACCATTGACTGATTAGCTTGTTTGCATCGAGCATCAAGAGAGGTCTGATAAGAAATAAAAATATCTAACTTTTAGTAATGGATGACTACCTGTGGTAATGATAGAAAAATAGATATCAACCTTTCTTTATTCTGTAAACTCATTTACTGTGATAAATTTTTCTTCCTTAAGCTCAATAAAATAACTTAAATGTAGTAAATTCATTAAAAAAAATCGTACAGAGATGTGAACAGTACTGTAGTTTCAACATACTGGAAGATCATCTTCATTCTCATTCATATTTTCTTCATAATGTACTACTTATTAAATAGCCAAAAAAAAAGCATTACCATAGCCTGCTGTTCTGCTTCAAGGTTCCTAAGTCTTTGTTCTTCTGCAGCAAGGGTCATCCTAGCTTTGGCAACAAGCTCTGCATATGCCTTTCTAAGGTCTGTGATCAATTTCTGAAGATTTGATCGGAGATCAGGTGTCAAACGTCCTCCATACACTTTTTCAAAGTTCTCCAAAGAGTGGATGACTTTAGAGACAGGATCATTGTGAGCAAAGATGTCATCACAGAGATTCTAAAAAAAAGGCAAAAAACGATGTTATATAAAATCCTAATTCCTTTAAAAAATACTGTTAAAACACAATAATTATGAGAACAATAAAAAAATTAAATGCAGTTTTAGAAATAATAGTCAATATTTGAAATTGTGGTTTTGTGTGTGCTTACCTTGAATGTTGCTATTTCTCTAACCAATGTGTCAACATCTTTGCTAACTGGTCTCTCCTCCTCCAGCTTTGCATCTGTGACAGTGGTCCAACTGAGGAGATCACTGCCTGCAGTTGATGTTTCAACATACTGCGAGATCATCTCCAAGTCCTCAATGTGGAAACTGAAGTTCTTACTCAGAGCAATGTAACGTTCATTCAACTCTTGGGCCTCGATCAGTACATCAGAATCACCTATTTAAGAAACATAAAATATTTAAAAACTGAAATTTATCTAAACTAATAATTAAAAAGTGGTCAATTAGCACTATTATTACTATTGATTTATACTAATAAGATATTTTAGAACAAATACCATATCTGAAATAATTGGTTCCTAGTTTCTTACCTTCTTCAATAAAACTGTAATCCAGAATGGATTGCTTTGGCTTCTTAATAACTGGTTCATCCGCTGAACGTGCTGTTTCAACCAGTAGGGACCTCTGCCTTGGTCTTGACGTCAAAGGTTTTTCAAGAGCATTTAGCAAGCGGCTGTAGTTCTGTGCAACACTGGTGACATCATCAACTTTTGGTTTGTAGTCAATGATCTCCTTATTCAGTGGCTATTTAGAGAAACCACAATAGAAAAATCAGTACAATCACAGCAAAAAATAAATGAACAGAAGAACAAAAACATTAGCATAGATATACATCATGCTGGCATGGACAAATCTATTTGTTTTTGAAGGGGTGTTCTAGTTAAGAAAACAATAACATTTCAATGCACATATTGCCCCTGGTCATACACCATGTGTAATGCAGTCTCTTTTACTCTGTGGAGAACATTCCTGATCATGCAGTGTTTGATGTTGAAATACTTGTTGTTTTGTATTGTGAAGAATAAAATAGACTTTAGTTAAGGGGACACATGTTCCAATATAACATATATTACCTAGCATGGCCACTTACTTTGACAACTGAAAGCTCATGTTGGAGAGCTCTGGAATCATGAGTAATGACTGGTAGCTGGGTAAAGCGACGTTCCATAGTGCCTAACCATTTCGTCACATCATCCACCTTAACTTCATGTTTCTCCTTTATGTCTTTAAGTTCTGTGTATTGGGCATTTCTAAGGCACAAAATAGTGAAAACTTCTATTTGTGTATATTCTCCAAAAAATTTCAAACTATATGATTATCTATTAATACATCATTTTTATAATGATACGTTGACTTAATTGAACATATTTTGCTAATCAAATTTCTACAGATAAGTAGAACAGGTGATTGATATGAGGACCACATTAAACAAAAAAAAAACCGAAATACTATAACATCTTAATACAAACTTAAATACATTTTTTCATTCCTACCTTGTGTCTAGCATCTCATCCAAGGTTCTCCAGTTTCCTTCCATGTTGTTTGTGACAGCATTTACATAAGAAAAGTCTTTTGCGGTTCCTTGCTGGATGATCTCCTCACCAATCTTACGAATTTTGTCCACTTGGACTTGGTTCTTTGCTTGTTTCTTTGTAATGTCCTAAAGAATACATATAATAAAAATATATTTATTTATATATTATACATTATAAGCATAAAAACAATTTATACTTGTATACAAACAAAACATTACAATGAAACTAAGATGTACAACAACTCATTCAACTTAAAACCAAGTGCAAGAAGATTTATGATTATAAATTGACAACAAATGAAATCATAAAACAACTATTACTCATTTTAAATAATTACAAATACTTATCAATCAATATAAAATAATAAATAAAAAAAATAGAAATAAAGTAAGATTTTCAAAAAATACATCATTTAAAATAGATACATTTTCTTACCTGAAGCTTTTGGTTTATTTGTGGCAATTCTTGACTCATGAACTCTTTAGATTCCAAGATGTCAATGGTTGGCAGTACCCAATCTTCTAGTTCATCCACTTCCTTCTCAAAGCCTTCAAGACCATCAAGAAGGGTCTGCCAGGAATCTCCAATGACATGTGAAGTGTTCTTTAAGTCTGTGTATTTTGTGTTGATAGTGTCAAGTTTTTTACACAATGTAGCAGCAACCTCTGGCTCACAGTTCTGCAAGAATTCTGTTGTAGACTTGTTAATGGTATCAATGCTTGGTGCATAGCTTTCCAGGCTTCTTTGAAGAACCTTAAAGTGAGAAAATTATTGACAATTATTAAAATTAATCAAATATTTTCTAGATATCATGAGTATTACAAACTTGCATGCTCTCTAGAAATGATTCTTGAACCTCAGCTAACAAAAAATGCTCACTGACTACTAACCAGTTGTTCATTTACACTTTCCAACAGTGGCTCCTTCCTTGCCACAATAACAGTACCAGTTTCCAAGCGCTGAACTTTCTTCTCTGTCATGTCTAGCCAGTTGAGGATTCCATCAAGACCTTCATTCATGCCAGTTATGCCAATCAACTTCCTATTTAGGATGTCAGAGCGCTCTGCAATCTGACCCAGAAGTTTGTTGTACTTCTCCTGAACTGTGTCTGCATAACAAAATAATAACATCCAGAATGCATCATGATGTTCTTTTCCAAGTATATAGTGTATCTGGGCTGAAACACAATTAGGTTTAACAGACAGATCATGGTAATTATAATTCATATACCATATATTAATGATTTGTGTTACATTTTTTGAAGTAAATAATTGATAATAAAAAAACACCATCAATTAAGTCTCACCAATAGTTCTTTCAACATCAATGCGAAGTTCAGGGTGAGCATCTGACAGATCTTTCCCAGCATCCCTCACATGCTGGACGTCCTTGGCATGACTGACAACATTTTCGTGAAATGACTAAAGAAAGAGTGAAAATGAGATTTCACACATCAGATTTAGTTTTAACAGTAGAATTGATTAACTGATTAGTTTAATTGACAGTACGTAACTTTCATTTTTAAGCAATTTAATAAACTTACTGTCAACCGATCTATTTGCTTCTGAACAAAGAAGGCATCGACACCAATCGACTCCTTCAGGATTCTATCCAGGGTTTCATATGCTGACTGCAACCAGCCCATGATGTTTTCGACTGCATCTTTGTACTTCTGCAGCAGTTGCAGAAGATCACTAAGACTGTTAAAGTGACTGCTGCAGGTTCCAGTTAATTGCTCATATTGAGAGTTCAATTCATTCAGCTTATCTTTAAGCACACTTGGTCTCAATGGCTCATAATAACTTGATCTCTTGCTGAGACGTGGCAAAACTTTTGAGCGGAACTCCGCGATGCCCTCTTTATAATCATCACTCGCCTTGAAGAACTTTTGTGCAGATATGTTCAGAATCCGCAGATCACCTTTATGTCCAAAGACATCTTCATTGAATGATTTCAGATGACGGACCTGCTTCCGGAGTGTCTCTGTGTCACAGCCAATCTCCTGGAGGAAAGTCTGCATTGTAGCTTCTGCTTCCAAAAGCCACTTCTCAAAAGAGTCAAGTTCTGGCTCCAAGTTAGTGAGCTCATCTAAAGCTGCTATATGTTTCTTCATCCGTGATTCTGACTCCACCGTTAGGCGGTTGTATCGATCACAGAGGCTGACCTGACCATTTGTAAGTTTGCTCTGGAGGTCCTCAGAAAGGCGTTCTTTGTTTGCTTCTAGAAATTGAGTGGTGTTGTGTGCACAGAGCAAAACAGGTTGTTGGTGGCTCAGAATATCATCATAATGGATCTAAACAAAATTTATGAACAACTTTAAAATAATCTAAATGTAAGCAAAAACTAATTTTTGAATCATAGTATTACAATTATAATATACCATTTTAAAAATTAGTATCTATCTATGACAGCAACAGTTTACATTAATCTCCTTTACCTTGTGTTCTTTGGTTTGCTTGGTAAGCTCATTGACCTCTTCCTCCATTAGCTGCTGTTCTGCAAAAACTTGTTCCTTCTCACTTACCCAGTCTTGTAGTTTCACCAGACCATCAGTTGCCAGTTGGGATTCTCGTTCTAAAGTCATCTGACACAACCAAAATAAAGACATTAAATTTCAATACTTGAAAAACGTATTACAAGAATCTATGTTAGTGCAGTTGATAAAGATGTCAATGATGATGGAATTTAACAGAATCATGATGGTGAAAATAGTGATGTTAAAATGGTCAAACAAATTGTAATTTACCATAATGATGTAAATATTTTAATTATAATAATGATTAAGGGACAAAGGTATAAAATTAAGTCTATCTGCTTACAAAAAGGTACAGAAATAATCAATGCAAGTTTATCATACACCATAATGGTAGATATATATATATATTTCCCTTTTGATGTAAGAACTTAACTATTTAAGTCAAACTCATGCAAGTTATCAACATCATTGTACCTCACAAACTAGAAGCAAATAAAATTTTGCTGCTGATAAAGATATGGTAGGTTACAACATCACTACACACAACAACTTCATAGAAGTGCTAATTAGGTGTATTCATGAAAATAAGGAAGGAGTTAAGGTTAGCAATGGTCAGGAATGGTCCTACTGACCTGCTGTGAAAAAAATATTAAATTAAAAAAAGTTAGAGTTCGGTTATCCATCACTGATGCATGATCCCACACACTGTCGTTGAATGTAGATATGTACACATTATGTAGAACACCTCATCAGCACATCAATACATAATTATATTATCAATAATAACTTTATGAATATCTGTTGCTTCCAAATGACAAAATTAGATGTGAGTTTGTTAAAGGCAATTTCTAAATTGGACAAAAACTCTTGGGTAAAAATATTCTGTTACAATTAAAAAAAGACAGCTCAGCTAGCTGATTTTTCAAACTGACACACTATCCTTTAAGCACTTAAAAGGGGAAAAACAGCCTTATTAAAGTGTTAGACCAATATGACATGTTGAAATTTGTTGACAACCATGTGAATGAAAGGAGTGTGTTAAGGAACATGTTAATTGTGTTTACAACTTACATGTAGAAGCTGCTTCTGCAAAAGGGAATACGTAAATTCAATAATAAATCCATCTATATATTGTAGACATTTCTTTTTTTTTTTTTTACTATGGTGCTGTAATCCACATACATGGCTCAATAAATCCATATCTATATATTGTAACTATTTTTTTTTTTACTATGGTGCTGTAATCCACACACATGGCCTCACATTGTTTTCGGTGTTATTCAAAATGGATCAAAATCTTTGGCAGGCCGGAGGTTGAATAACAGGGCACTAAGTTCATTCCATTTATTCATTTATTCATTGGCAAAATAGACTCCCTTATTCTCAACTGGTGAAATTCGGAAAAGAGTACACTGGAATTATAAAGTTACCTTGCTTGTTTGCTCCTTCTTCAACTTTTTGAGCATCGTTTTCAAACCCTTCAAATGGTCTAGTGACAACACTATCAAGTTCTCATAGTATTCTCTTAGTTCATCCAGACATTTCTGCATCTCTTCTTCTTGCTCAGGTGTCAACTTGTTTTGGTTGTCTCGCAAAAATTGATCACAGTTTTGAAGAACTTCAAGAATCTCAGACCTTCTACTCTGAAGCTGAATGTGCAGTGCCTAGAAATTAGACAAGAAAATGAAATAAGATTTGTTTATAAACCGTTACCCTAACTCTGACCTTACAACACATTTTGTAGAATTTACTGAAAACAGTCTCTATAATAATAATAATGTCAATAAAAAAAACAACCCAATATTCATTAAACATTGAACAAACCTCTTGTTCTGCAATGACATTCTCCAAAGTGGCAACATCAGTGATAGGCTGTTTCTCTCCAATGAACTTGGCTTTGATGGGTCGAGACCAGTCCAGGAGCTCTTGTAAGTCTGCAAGGTGTTCTTGGTAAAGTGTTATTACCTGTATGAGGTCTTGGATGACTTCTTCTCGTTCTGTGATTCGTTGCAGAAGATCTTGGTAAAGTTTACGCAGGACTTTCACATCATGCATTAATTCAGTATCTATAACAAAATATGCAATCACTTTTCATATGTTGTATGAACATTGTAGAGAACTTTGATACACATTTTACCTATTACATAATTAGGTTGTTCTTTGTCTTTGTAAGAATTAAAATACATTTATTATGTGAAGAATTATTCCTTCATTTTTATAAATAATTTGTTCAAAGCATAGTCCTATTCAGCTCATGCAAGTCAGCTAATGCTTATACCATACCTTCAGATACTTGGAATGTTTGCTGGATATCAACAACTCGTCTCTGCACTGGCATATGGTCACCTGGCCTGAGTGCTACATGAGTTGATTTGCGTCGATTGGTAACAATTGTCTCTGTAGCCTGGATGAGGCTGTCTAAAGTCTTTGCCATCTCATAGATCTCATCATACTTTGGCTTGAAGCTTGCAACCTCTTTTCTCATGGGCTTAAAGGGTAAACATTTATATCACAAAATCTAGTAACTTCAGATAGATATGTAGTCAGTACTGAATAAGGTTACAAATCCATATTAAATGAAGAGAACACTTTGTATTTAAATAGAGTTATGATCAAGTGGAGAAGCCTAAAATTAATATAGATAATATATATATAGTATAGATATATATATAATATAGATAAAAATATATTATAGATAACAACAGCTATTATCATAACAAATATATAGCAGGTGAAAATATTTTTAAATGGGTTACCTTCATTTGTTCAAGTTGTGATTTTAGCTGGTCAAGATCTCGAACAAGAGGAGGCAGCTGGTCAACCTTAGCCAGAGTGCTATCGTGCCACATACTCACCACTCGTACAGCATTCTTGTACTTATCGGTCAGTTTTTTACGAGTAGTTAGGTAGTCAGTCCTGATTTAGAATAAATGGAAATAGGTATAAGTGATACATACATTACTGTATTATAATAGAGTGGCAGTATTTTGGAAGGAAGTGACGGCAAATGAAGAAAAGGGTGGCAGGTTGGCATGTTACAGAAATAGTGTGCTGGAGAGTGTTTCTGTTAAATTGCTGTTTTTTTTTTTTTTTTTTAAGTGGGGGGATTTTTGAAAGGGGTATATCTTTTGTTTAGTAATGGCTATGTCCAGGTTTAGTAACATTAGTTATATATTTACTTTTGTTTTTTAGCACTTTCAAAAGACAGAGAAAGAAGCTCATTACTATTATCAAGAACAAAGAAAATGCTGGAGAGTCTGAAGAGGGATACACTAGCAAAACCGACAAAATGAAGCTTGGCACAAGACCAAGCAGCATGGCCAATGTATTACTGTGCAATAGAAAACAAGGTCTGCCTCTGGCAGAATGATATTAATGATGAAGTAGTATATCTAAAATCTTGTTTCTTCTTTTCGTGCACTTCTTAAAATTTGTAAGTTAAGCATATCAATATTTTATTTCTGATAAAAAATTTAGTTATTTTGAAATGGTTTTTTTGAGTTTCATACTTACAATCTTCCCAATGCATCCTCCATTGTCTGCCAATTGCGATCAACATTTTTCAGGAGGTCAATAACGAAAGATGGGTCATGCGCCCTCACATGGTTGATGAGTTCATCAGCAATCTTCTTGATTTCTCGATATTCTGGTGCATGTTCTTTTATCTCCTCATTAACCTCCTGAAATTTCATAAAACCATAAATCGTAAAACTATTTTATAAGTATAAGTTTTTTCTTACTTGTTCTTTCTAACAGGATATATTAAAAACAACTCAACTTCCTAAAGTTTCATAAGTACACCAATCAGTGGTGGTGAGCTTAGTTATTCTATGAGTGCAATACTTATTCATAAGCCAGACATACACATGATGCTCATTATGAGGTTTACGGACTGGAACTTATCGTCAGGTCAACGCAAGCAGACCTCGTATTGCGTCCCCAGGTCAGACGACCGGCACATAGGACACTCCAAGTGACAATCCAACTTATGGCTAGGCCTAGGCCCACCACAAACAGAACAGGAAGACTTTCGGGAAGACATAGGCTTCAACGTTATAAATCAACGCAACAACGAAAGCACATGGCTATTGTTTCACTAGGTAAGTAAGACTTTTACCATACTCCCTCAAAGTGAAAGGAAATTTGAGGCTTGTTACATAACGTTAATGCGTTACACACGCCTGGAGTTAGACGATTCCATTATTTTTCACAGGTAAGTTACATTAGGAATCTGGCTCATACCGGTTCATCCAATCGTGTATTCACGAGATACACGATACACACTTGATGCTCATTATGAGGTTTACGGACTGGATTTTTTTGGTTGTTAGAACAAATTCTGTCACTTGGCAAGAATTTAATCCAAAACCCTGGGCATTGAAAGGCAAGCATTTGAACAATCAAAATACGGGTCTACTACTGATGTTTGTTAGGCTATTAGTGAAAAAGATACAATAAAATACACAAATTAATGGTGTACTGGATGAAATTTAGGTATTTCCAATCTTCCACAGCCCACAGCAAACAGAAAAAACAGCGAAATAGCATGTGCTAGCATAAATGATATGTAAGATGGTTCTCAAATGGAAAAATTTTTAAATACCTGTAAAACTACTTCGATTTCTTGAACAGGTTGCTTCTTAAGGTCTCGTGATTCCAGTGCATCCATCACCGGGAACATCCACTCTTCCAATTGGTCAATCTTTTCCATCAGACCTGTTAGCTTTGCCAACATTTTCTGAAAATCATCAGTGTAGTAGTCCAAGGTGGATGTGTACTTCTTGTAGCGGGCAGTGACCTCATTGATGCGGCTCTGCAATTTATGTGCCATTGCTGGAGGGCTTGATTGAAGCATGGTTGACGTCTTATTGGTGATGGCCTCAATAATTGGTCGATGTGACTGAAGTTCACCCTGTAACATCTGCCGAATAGAAGCATATTTGAGTAAAAACCTAGAATAAATTAAAGCTCAAATGCCTTAATGTCACACGTCTGGAAGAAACTGCAATAAGAAAGGCAGTCTTTTTTTACCTTATTTGCAAACTAATTAATTGAACTGTTGTAATGTGAACACTACTATAATTCTTTTTAATTTCCTATCCATTTTTAACTCCAATGTCTTACCTTGACCTGCTGGAGCTGTTCCATGATAGGATCAAGACGCACCACAACTTTTGATTGGTCCAATTTCATCAACCGCCCTTCAAAATCATCCAACCACTGACTAGTGCTGTCCAAGCTGTCTTGTGTGTTCGTCAAATCTGTGATTGCTTTTTGAAGCTGCTGACTCCTATCATTTACCTTTGTCCCAATGTCATCATACTTTTGAGATAGATTTTCTGAAAAAAGTGAAAGCAAATAATTTATGAGTTTCTAATCACTGAATGTAACTAGTCACTCTCTGGTTGTGTGCTTTTATCCATACAGCAGCAGAGCACAGCTTGATAAACTGTCATTAATTTATATTTTATGTTTATGTGTTCAATACGTTGATTTGTTTGTTAAATCAACTTACCAACTGTCTTTTGAAAGGTTGGTTTCAGTTCAGGCTGAGATTCACAAAGCTGTACACTGATGGATTTAATCTGCTGTATATCTTTCAAATGGAGATGAACATCATCTTGAACAATCTGCAAACAAATAAGTAAACTGTATCTCACAAATTCACATCATAGAGTAAATGTAGACAAATACACTGCACCACCGATTATATTCCTTATATATTTATGTGGAGACAGCATGCATATACTGCCTTGCCCAAGAACACAAGCAAGTGACTAGCCTGAGAGTTGAGCCCCTAAGTGGCACAGCCATACTCCTGTGCTATTTTGCTTCCATATGATTATGCAAGTCCTGAAGATTATGCATGTATTGAGTATTTATAGAGAAATGCCACAAGGAACGCTAATATGTTAAGAAGTAACAACTATCCAATTTATAATGGCTGCATTGAGCTTACCCTATTCTTGGACATTTGTTCCTGCACTGAAGCAACATCACTGCCAATTTCTTCTGTCACCATTCTCGTTGTTGCCACAGTACGCTCTTCAATCCAGTTGGTAAATTCCTCAGTGGTTGTATGCCATCGCTCATGGAGGCTGAGGATATTTGCTAGTTTCTCTGTGTGTTCAATGCACAACATTTTTAGTTGTTCGTACCTCTTATTTGTGTCATTGATTTTCTCTCGTATTATGTTCGCTTCAGGAGGTTCGATAAATTGACGCAACTGTTCCTTTGTAAGTGTCTTTTTGCGGAAATCAGTTAGCTGGTTTTTGTATTGCTGTTTAAAGGAAGAAATTAAATTTGGTTGCATATTATAAATCTTTAGAAAGCACAGTAATATAGTAACTAATTATTACTTGAATATTATTATTACATGAAGCAGATCCTTTTACAACATGCTTTTAGCATCAGGTTCATACAGAATTGTGAGCCCATTTAAATACAACAGGCAACAATACAAAATTATTCATATGAATTTCAATGTCTGATTGATTGGTAGATTGACAGATTGATTGACTAACTTACTGATATGTACATTTTAAAATGCCTGTAAAATTCTGAGAACGTTTGGTGAGGGGCACCAATCTTAACTCAACAAACACTTTTCATAAACTTACCTCTCCAGAATTGATGAACTTAGATCCAAAGATATTCAGAAATTTGAGTTCGACAGCATGGGAAACAATCTCCTCATTGAATTCCTGAACCTTTGTCATCTGGTGCCTTAAGGAATCACGATCCTTAGCAATGTTGTGAAGGAGAGCATCGAGTGTTCTGTCAGCTGATGTCAGCCATATTTCAAAGGAAGAATTCTCTTGGTCGAACTTCTGAAGTTCCTCGAGACCAACAGAGAGCTGGGTCATGCGCCAATCACTCTCAGTGTAAAGCTGTTCATAACGCTCCTAGTAATGCAAAGGAATGCATAATTAAATAATTAGCAGGTACTGTCATAATAAGTGAATATTATTATGATTTGACATATTAACTGCTTTGAAAGGGGATGCGCTTGAAGGTACATGGAACTTAATATTTAGGTAGTATCAAGTATCTTACACTAGTACTCTATAAAGTATCATTGATTGAATGTGATGCTGCAAGTGATAAAAAAAAATGCACTGTTTTTGGTGAACCTTTCTTTATGATGCCTACCTTCAGCTCCTGTGCAGTACTTCTGATGTTGCCCTTGTTAGCATCACTCAGTTTATCATGCCTACTCTCAATGAGGAATTGGGCATTGTGAACTGCTATCATCACTGGCTCCTGTTGGGCACGAATCTCACTGTGTATAGCCTAAAATGATAATATATGAGAATTATAAAGGGTTAAATTAGTTATTGCTTATATTGTATAAATGTTATTATATTCTTCTCCTATTTAAGCATGCACAAATAGTAGTTTTTATATTTTTTGCATAAATTCTTAAATCAGCTAGAAACCAATTTTAACTCTTTTGAGATAATTCAGCATAAACTAAATTAAGTTTGATGTGTACTTCATTTAATTGTGCAAAGATGGTGTGTGAGCAAGGAGAATTTCTCCATAAATCTATCAGTTATAATCCATACAGAAATGATTTATAATGTTGCTAATAAATAAGCAAACAATACCCAGCTAGAAACCAATTTAAACATTTATATATTAAAAAAGTACAGATTTTTTATAGTTTCATTTATAGCATAATCAATTTATAGAATTATAGAATATGTATACCTCTGTGATCATTTATAATATTATACTGATATTGATTGATATTGTTTTTTCCAAATAAAAATTATTATTATTAAAGATCATTAAAATGTAGATTAATTCTGCATTGTCATTATATGTTGCTTGGTTACACATACCCTATGTTCTTGCTCTTGCGCTCTCAGTTGTTGAAGATCTTCCTTCATTGGTAGTTCCTCCCCCAATCTACTTTCGACTGACACTATCCACTCCTTCAAGTCCTTCATTTTAGAGCCTTTGTCCTTCACATCAGACAGTAAGTTCAGCTAAAATAGTATTTGAAAGCATTTATTTGTATTTACAATCATAAGATTAATTAAGTTGATGTTACAATGGTGATTGTTTAAATTGTTGATGAAGATATTAGACCAGATGATGTTATTAAACATAATATAAGAATGGAAATCTTCTCACACAAATCCCCATAGGCTATGTTCTCACACAGCAGCTAAGGGTTAGCAGGACCGGATCCTACTAACCGTTAGCTGCCGTGCGTCCATGCGAGAAAATCTCGATCCGGATACAAACAATATGATGATCGAATCACTGGCCAATAAGAAACTAGAAATTGTAAACGCGTAGGTGTGATTGGTTGATGATAGAAACGCCCTCAACTTGCTAACCGTTAGCTCTTGCTAACCGTTAACGGTATCCGGATACCGCTAACGGTTAGCGCTAACCGATCAGTTGTCTCACGCAGGTGTTAACGGTTAGCGCTAACGGTTAGCTCCCGATCCGGATACTAGGGCTCTCGTGAGAACCAGGCTATAGAGTACCACAGTCATGTCGTCGTCATGGTACCGTTCATTATGTCTGAATGACTGCATAGGCTTTGTGGAATAGGCATTTTAAAATCTAATATTTTACCATCAAAATGTACTAAAAACACAAAAGCTGGCATTATATTAGTTATCAAACACACATTTAATCATCAATTAAAATTTAAAAAGAAAAAGTAAGATACAACATCTTAATAATTACATTAGAAATTGGGATCAATGGTTTGTTAGTGGCAAAAATGGCGTCGGGTTGAACGCATTTTGCAACGATAGCAACATCATGCGGTATCGTGACGTAACACTGTAGTACTCTATAGCCAACTGGCAACAGTCATCATATCTAGTTAAGTATTTACAAAATAGAAAAGGATGTTGTTGGAGATGATTTTGATTCATCAATGTCATTCTTATTGTTATAGACGATGAGGATAACTATGACATTGATGAATCAAAGACCTACCTGATCTTCCATACTCCTCAGCCAATCTTGTGTCTTCAGATTAGCCTGATCAACATGTGACCTGAGGTCATACACGCCAGTCTGCAGCACATCTTGCTGGTCAGATGTTAAACGATCTTTCTTCTGTCGCAGTAACGTCTCTGCCTCTTTCAGAACTTCATCAGAGAGTGGTTTATTATTGATCAAGTCTCGTTGAATTCCCTTCATGTATCAAAGACAATAACAAATTAAAAATTAATGAAAAATAATAACTGAATGTTACTTTAAAATCCTCCATTTTGTATGATTGGCTAAGCATGATGGTACACATTCAGAGTGCAAGCTATGAAACTTAATATAAACACAAATCTAACCTACAACAATAATCTCACCTTCATATTTTCTAGCTGTACTTGCAGTGTTTGATAGTCCATACTGATTGGTTCGTGGTTGTCAAGAGTTGTTTCTACGGCAACCACCCAATCGATCTGTTCCTGCAATGAATTGAGTTGATCGCCCTGCAACTTGGACATGTTGAGAAACGCATCAAGCTCCTCGTATCGAACACCTAACTGACTCCCTAAGCTGTTGTACCGGTCCACAACACCATTCACAACTTTCTCTGATGCAGTTGAGTCTGTAGTTAAAGTAAAAATCGATTTATGAATAAAAACAATGCTGGAAAACATATGTAGTAGAAAAATACCTCATTGTATTGTTAATATTTATTAGCTCAAAATAGGTGATAATTAAGATATTAAATGAAAAAATTACCTTCATCAAAAGAGGAATATCGTTTTGCAGCAAAAGAAAGTGGCTTCCCACTGACGTTGGTCCATTCCATAGGATCTACTGACAAGCTTGATCGGCACATTGTGTTTCGTAGGGGTGTGGACAGGCTTTGGCACACATAATCTAACTTATTTCCAAGGTCTTTAACTTCCTCGACATCACAACGTGCAGAATCATATTCCTTCTTCAGAGGCTGTTGAAAAAGAATGTGATAAAATATATTTTAGGTATCCTCTATAAAAGGTAATAAATTAAGACAATTTGTTAGTCATTTTACTTTAATTTCATCGGATACATTTTTTTTTTCTTTTTAGAATATAATGCATGGAAAGGTTCATGAATTACAAAGACATGCATTGTGAACTTATAGTCTACAAAGAATCCAAGCAAAAGAAAAATTAAGAGAGGAGAGGTTAAGTTTGTTAAAGGTATCTGAATGCACTGAGCTTAAAAGAAGAAGGAAACTAAGTGTATTATATTTATTATGAATAAAAATTTCAAAATAAATCAAATAATTGAATTTTATTGACACATACCTCCAGCTGTTGCATCTGTATCTGTATTGTATCTTTATCACGTGATATTGGTTTCAACGTCTGGACTTTATCAAACATCGTGTTCAACCACAGCGTTACTTTTTTCACATGATTCTGGAATGCTCTGGTTGCAATCTCACGCTCTGTGTACTGCTTTTGTCTGCACGATAAATAGTTTTGATAACTTTAGTCAATGTGATTTTATTCCATTCATTAACTACATTCAAAAGGTAATTATATTTTTTTTCATGTAAAAATTTGCAAATACCCTACGCTGGCCTGTAGCAAGGTTTTCAATCAAAAAGTTAAATAAATTTGAGTCAGGCACTGGTCATAGGGCTTGTAGTCTTAGTAGTAGTAGTTTTTTATTGTCTCTCTTCAATCAAGAGTATGAGTAGAAATATGTGAATAATTTTGGGCCATGGAATATGTCTGCAGCTGAATTAACTGCATGAATAAGGGAATGAGGACGATTGTTAAGGAGACTGTTCATACATGCCGCCCTGGCTCTGACTGTTTTATTTTTTTTTTAAGGGGGTTCCATTTTAAGAACAATGGCAATTTGTCGGGTAATCCTAGTAAGTGTTATTGACAATGCATGTTCATTAAATATGTGAAAGTAACTTATCCTTATACATCTGCAGTATAATTTTCTTAAACATTTATAGAATTTTGAATGTCATATACCACAACCAATCCATATGATTAGAAACATATCTGCAAAGGGTTTCCAAAGGATAAACACAATTATTTGGTTCTAAAAGTTTGTTTCATTAGGATACACAAGTGCCATTATCCTAAAGCCCTACATATTAAACAAATCAGTAGTGATGTTGTTAGTCTATGAGTGAGCTAGGCCTCCTAGGCCCACCGCACATCGAGCAAGTAGGCTTCCACGCGGGCATGGCGACACACTGCACTTTACGACTCTAGCCGAGTCCATTATTTTTCTTTTATGCTCGAGAGGTAAGTTTCAAAGGAAACTTAGGCATTTATCGGTTTATCCAGGTAAGTATTCACAAAGTAGACTTTGAATCAATGTATAAAATAGGAAAAAGAATGATGATAAGATATTCATTACAGTGGAATTTTTTATTTTTATTATTTTTTTTTTTTTTTTTGGAAATGTAAACAGATTTAGGATGTATAAAGAAAATCTGGTCAAAAAGCATTTCCACAAAGACAGCACCTTGCACAAATTGTTCAACAAGAACAACGTAAAAGTTAGCTACAGTTGCACAAGAAACATGGGCAGCACCATCAAAGCCCACAACAGCCACCTTCTCCACACCAAACAACAAGTACCGACCAAACTATGCAACTGTCGGATTAAAGATTGCCCACTCCCGGGAAACTGCCTCACCTCCTCAATTATTTATAAAGCTACAATCACAACAAACGGAGAATCGAAGCATTACATCGGGCTCACAGATACCGCATTTAAAACCCGATATACAAATCATAAGCACACATTCAATGCACCAAAACACAGAAACAGCACAGAACTTTCAAAGTTCATATGGAAACTAAAAGACAGCAAAACACAATACAATATCAAATGGTCCATCATTGATAGAGCCTCATCCCTGTCTCTTATACACATCTAGATGTGTATAAGAGACAGGGCTCATAGTTAGTCTTTTAAAACTTTTTCATTCCTATGTATAAGCAGTTATATTTTGAGAAAACAAAAAAATTACGATGTTCATACCAACTGTCTTTTGGACATCAGATTTGACCTCTGGCTGGGCATCAGAGAGTTCTCTCCCGGTATCTTTTAGGTCTTCGATATCTTTAGAGTGTTTGATGACATCATCATTGAATGCCTGAAACAAAATATTGATGCTGATAATAATTTAATGAAATAAATATATATTTCTAACAATTGCAATTTCTAACAATTAACAATATATAGCTTTGTGCTCATATTGTGCACATTAGCCCTCCGGGCCGCGCCGGCAGCCTGGACGATGGAACTAAACTGGTCCGAAATAAGGCCAATGCCCTCCCGAAGGAGGTCAATGGCATCCGGGACGAGAGTTGGGTTCGCGTCAGCATCAGACAAGAAGGACAAAGCAAACCCCGCCCCATTCACGGTGCGTATGCCCTCCCAAGCTGCGCGGTCCACAAAGGCCAAAGCCTCCTCAGCCGCGCTGAGCTTTGTTAGAAAAAGCTTTGTTAGAAAACAAAAGCTTTAGAAGTAGAAGAGAGCTTCTGATCCTCCCGCAGTCTGCCCTTGGCAGCGCGAGGAATAGGCGGCGCCTGAATGAACTGCTTGAACTGGTCGTCGGGGACCGGAAAACCAGCCGTAAGGCACCGCGGCGTGGCAACCGGCTTGGATTTCGCTTGCAAATTCAGGCGAAGGAGGAGGTCCGTGTTGAGTCCCACAACCAGGACAGGGTGGGCGACACGCGCAGGAGCCAACGGCCCCCACAGGCCCGCCCCCAAACCACCCCGGCACGGAGTCTCAAAAGAAACCCCCAAATGGTCAAGGATGGGCGGCATCGCCCGGGCCACGAGCTGAGAGAGATCGGAGCCGAGGACAATGTCCTCAGATTCCGACTCAAGATGCTCGGATGAGTCGTCCATAGGCGACTTGCCGGCCACACGGAACCCATCCCCAGGGACAGGAAGGGCAGGAGGGACCGGAGGATCCGGCTCCGCCGAAGTGGCCTGCATTCCGGCGAAAACCTCCCGAGCCACCCGGCCCACCTGCTCCAAAATCAACGAAACCAGCGCCGGGTCCAGCGGAGGGGAAGGACCCGCCAAACTCGAAGCCGACGAACCCTCGAGCGGAGGAGAGTCATCCGGCGCCGCTACAACCCCCGACGCAGCCGGCAGCGAACTCTGAGATCGAGTGCCAGCCTGAGCTGCCCAATCCAGAGCCGCCGCAACCTTAGTCGGGGGCCAGCGCACAAATCTCGCAAGGCTCAGCCTTGCTGCACGAGCGACACAACAGGCACTCCGAATGCCGGTCGAGCTTAACACTCGGTTTGGGGCCCCCACACGCCGAGCATAAAGACTTGCGAGCGGACATGGAAACTGATCGAGACTACAATAAAAAGGATATCTTGTCAACCACTAGTTGAAAATAAATCCAAGGCAAAAATAAATCCAAGGAGAACAGAATTGCTTGAAAAGTCCTGCTAGTTTTCAAAGGCTAGATGATCCGACTTCGAACAACGTCGAAAAGGGAATGAGGACGTTTGTTAGGGAGACGGTTCGCACATGGCGCCTTGGGTCGGACTGTTCCATTTTTTTTCTAAGGGGTGTTCCCTTTTGGGAACAATGGCAATTAGTCGGTAATCCAGGTAAGTATTCACGAAATAGACATATATTTCTAACAACTGCAATTTCTAACAATTAACAATATATAGCTTTGTGCTCATATTACTAGTTTAAAAAACATGCAAATGCTTCCGACCTTGAATTTCTCAGTCTGCTCTTGAACGGTTTGAGTCTCTGCTGCTATAGGCTCTTGCATAAGCTTAGACATTGCTTTCTCTGTTGCATCCAACCACCTCATAGCAGATTCAAGTGATTTATTGTAATATTGATGTTTTGTGATCAAGAAATCCAGTCTCTTGGAAGCATTACCACACTTTTGTTCCACCTGAGTGAAGTCGTTGTCCAGTTGGACAAGACGATCTTGAATACCAGTAGCATCTGGTGCCTCGCTGAACATTCGGTTGAATTGACTTGGAAGGGCAGTATTACGGAAATCGTACAACATTTGTTTGTAGACCTAAAAAAGTATAAATTAATAGCTTAGGTACATTTATTCAAATTTTTTATTATTTCAAATGCTTCATAACTTTTATTCATCTTATTTTTTAAAATTATTATATTCTATTTATTCACTTTTGGATGTGAACCATAAAAAGTTTATTTGAAAGATTATGTAGAGGAAAGCAAATTAAATCTTTACCTTTGAGTCTTCAATAAAACGTTGTCCGGTATCTTGCACTATGGCCAGATGGGATTTGCGTACATTCATGTCAGAGGCGATCCCCTGTAGCTGTGTCTGCTGTCGTTTTAAAACACTAATGTCACGACCAGCATCACTAACCAACCCGTCGATATCATGTGACGTCTTTCCAAGCCAGTGTTCAAACTTGGCTAAGTCATGATCAAAGTTGCGGAGGTAATCTAAGGCAGATGTCAAATGCTGAACTCGTTCATCAGCTTGGTTCTGGAGCACATCAAAGCGACTGTACAACTGTTTTTGGAGATCGTGCAGAGCACCATGGTTCTCACGTGTTATCTTCTGACCACTAGTGTTCATAAACTTCTGTATGTTATCAACCGAGGATTTGATTGGTTTTTCATGAGCATTAATGTCATCTTTCAAAGCCTGAGATAAATGAGAAGTTAGAAAATCTATGAATAATGAATAATTTGTATTGTCCACAGTGCACTTTTTAGTTGCTACACATAAATAATATATGAAGTTTTAAAATTTTGTAATTTCTAGCACACACTTACCAAAAGATACAAGGCACAGCTAAGTTATTATCACTCCTAGTTATCCATACCTTCCTAGAGAGCATACAGTACCTAGTCTTCCTGCACTGTACACACTAATATTCAACACCACAGAATTCTGCCGGTTACTCATTTATAGTCATGTGTGCTGTTTCAACCGCCCTCAAATACATTTCAACCCCAAAATATGGTGTCCCCTAAATAGTGGTTGACTGTAAGCATTAAGATATACTTTCCCTCAATTTGCTGTCAAAAAAGTTTCTCCTTAATAGGGGTGCCCCAAGGGAGGGGTTCTACTGTATATAAAATGCTCCCACACATTGTACTAGTACATGAAAAAAATAATAATGTAGAATAAAATAATAAATGTTTATTATACACTAAAAATTAATGTGTAAAAAACAATGAATATACATATAATTAAATACATCAGTTTACCTTCATCTTGTTTAGCTGTTCATTGAGGGGCTGGACCTGTTCACTTTGTGGTTGATGGGAGCCCATAGCATGCTCAGTATCTGACAGCCACTTGAGAAGAAGATGTCCAGCAGCATAAACCTCTTGGAAGTTATTATCAACTAAGCTCTACAAGATCAATACATAAAGATATATAAGACTTGCCATTCCAAAAACAGCATCAGTGATAAAAAAAAATAAAATAAAAATTGACTTTTTAATAATTACAGTATTCTCCACATTTGACTCTATGCTGGTTTTTGAATGGCATGATTCATATGATCTCCTGAAATAAGACTAATCAAGTCATATACTCAATGATCCAAAAATAAATATGAAAATGTATGGGAGTAGTGTTTGTATACGTGTACTGTAATGTATAATAAATGATTCTGTACATTTACATAATTTATATAATTATTCTACTTTTTGTATAATATACATCTCTATATAATTTCTTATTCATTATACATACATAATACCATAATAAATGATTATCTTATCGTATATATGCCCACATTTATTATCACACTGACTGACTGACACATGGAAGAGGCAAAGCCTTTTTACCAATTCTTTCTTTTCAGCCATCAAATGCTGATGAGCGTCTTCAATTTTCTGCATCCTGTCATTTGCCAGGGAAACAACAGATCGGTAGCCATCTTGAAGCCCTTTGATCTTCTCCTTTATTTCTTTTTGCTGTTCAGGTTTCATGTGTTTATCTTGATTCAACTTAATAAATTTTTCAACCCTCAATGTAGTCTCAGAAATTGGCACTTCATGGTATGAAATATCCTCAGTGAAAGACTGAAAGGATAAAATAATCAAATTTAATTCATTAATTTACAGCATTAAGGTTATTAAGATGTGTCACAGTTCTGAAATATTATAGCAGTTTCAAAATCCTACCTTGAGTTTATCTTTTTGGAATGTAAGAGTTTGTAGATCACTGCTGATTGGTTCCAGAGTCTTAAGCTTCTGCTGTGTGATTGTCACCCAGTAGCTCTTGTCACTAACAACCTGACATATGGTACGATACTCTCGATCATACTCTGCCTAAGAAGAATCAAGCCAACAAACTAATTAACTATTCATGAATAAGACAGCTCGGGTTCGAGGATAACTATACTGTATACAAATTTTCAAGCAGACTACATGTTTGATAAATGCAAAAGTCGAGCTATGAAAATTAAAGAACTCGTATCAGTGAACAACTTTGTCATTCAAGGATGGGATGTAGTAAAATATACAGACAGATGTATTGTAATAAATAGGTGGTATTGATAGTTGTTGTTTTATATTTAAAAAAGTGCTACCTGTGTTTAATTTAATGTGTCTCTATGTATATAAATTATTAAAGTGGTATTATGATGCTTAGTTGAGCTACATTTTAGTTTTCTTCTTGTGCATTCATGAGTGAAAAAATGTTTATTGTGTGCAACCAACTAACAACCAAACAAATTCCAATTTACTCAAACAATCTCTAAAGAGATTGAACAGTGATACCAAGAAATATTTATTTAAAAAAATTAACCATACTATCTTTCGCAAGAAAATACTTTATGATGGCATATTGATGTCTGCCATCCCTTTGAAGAATGTCTGCCATCTTCTGGAATGTCTACCATCATCTAGAGCAAGTTTTAAATCTTACACTTGGAACCTTATTAGAACAGTATGACTGTCACCATTTATGTATTCAATTTCATTTACTGTATTGCTACATATGCTATCATGAAACAATATCCAGACAACATAAATACATAACAAAAATACAAATAGCAAAATGTAAATACTGTACTGTATACTATACTAACACCAACCTACCAAAGGGTGCAATCAAGAAAAAAATAAACAAATGTGTCTGTAATTGTCATACTTAAATTTCTGTGTGTTGAAACATATCTACTTCACATTATAGAGCCTATAATTTTATACTTAAATAAAACAAATACATTTTTTGAATTTTTTTAGTTAAGAAATAACAACTAATTTAGTTGCTGCAATCATACCAAAAAAATTTATAGGCCTATTTTAACAATTTTTAATATTTTTGACACTTGATAACAGAACACAATACAGTACATGTAAAGCAGTTAGTGACCAATGAGTTAACCTTGGGTACGAAGGATCAAATCAATGCCAATTCAATAGTAAATATTTCCGAGGAAATTCATGAAAACTTATTGATATAAATGTATTAATAAACTACCTGTATACATGGAATATTTATTAGAATATGTATTGTATATTAGTAAATTATATCGTGACAGGTAGTAAACCGATTTTTCATCATGTCTATTGATTTTTTAAAATCTATCTGCACCTGATTGTTCCACACTGGAAACTATAATTTGTATCTCTCATGCAATCAGCTGAAGATATATTATAACAGCTTTCATTGATATCAACTGCACTGAATTCTATATACACAAAAATACTATCAATTTTATATCAAAAAATATTCCTTCCTATTAAGGCCATCACATTTTTTGTTTATAAATTGTGCCAACTACAACTGAATCTGATTCTGTTGTTGGTTTTCTGAAAATTGCTCATGGAGGGAATAGAAGATTATTAAAAGATGTAGCTGAAAGTTCTGAAAATATGCTGCAATTATATCCTGGCATTCCATCATCAAAGTTCTTGTGGATGAAGATTATAAACAGACACTTGACTAGACTTCCTAAAAATATTCCATTTCCAGTTAAAGATTTATCACTCACCATTTTCCATTGAGAGCTAAAATACCCAAAATCTTCTCTCTGACCTGGTTTGTCAATTGAGGCACTGTCATTAACATCTGTTGTAACAGGCTCATTACCAACTTTACTTGATGATAAGACAGGAGTCTGGAATGCAGGTGTTTGGTAAACAGATTCGTTTTTTACAGCAGTCACCCTCTCATCAATAAGAAATTCACCAATGTTTCTTTCAGGCTTGTGTAACTTCTGCTGACTAGTAAATTCAGAATCTGGTTTAAGTTGTGTTGATGGAAGTTTATTTTCTACAAACGATTCCTCATCCACTGCTTCTTTCTCAATGATCTTTAGATCAAAATCAATCTTGACAGATATCTTTTCCGCCATAATATCTTCTTCTGATATGAATAACTGTTCTTCAGTTCCAACAGATAATTCTGAATTAAGATCATCATCTGAAACACATATAGGGAAATCTTGGAAGAACTTTCCAATGTTCTCTTTCATCAATTTTCCATTTTTTAATGATAAACTGGTATCACTACCATTTGTAGCTTGTGTGATGACAGGCTCATGAATTTGATCATCTGTCAGAGCAGCCATGTGAAACACATCTTCTCGTTTTTTAACAGCTTGGACAGGCTCTTGAACCATTTTGGAGTCTTCTAATGGATAGATTTGTGCATTAGGATGTTCTTGCAATGTATTTGTATTATCTTCTGTAACAGCATTTGCATTCAGTTGTGTGTCATATCCACTAAGAT
This sequence comes from Anneissia japonica, assembly GCF_011630105.1. Taxonomy (NCBI): domain Eukaryota; kingdom Metazoa; phylum Echinodermata; class Crinoidea; order Comatulida; family Comatulidae; genus Anneissia; species Anneissia japonica. The sequence continues at coordinate 179,691 of NW_022728501.1, read as the reverse complement.
CATCACAATGAAATTCTAATTCTGGCTTGTTTATATTATCATTAACAATGTCAGACTCATTCCAATTAAAATGTTCAGGAAATCTCAAATCAGTTTTACTAGAGTGGATCATCTGACTAATAGTTTCTTCTTTGACCTGAGGGGAGGTGCTGTCAGGAGATGGTACATCATTATCATCATCATCAATTCTTGGAACAGAAGGAAAATCTGTAAAATGTTGCCCAGCTAATTTGGCAATTCTTGGTTTTGTATCTTTTGTCACAAAAAAGGTCTCTTCACCCAATTGTGAGAAACATTGTCTATCAATTGGCAAATGATATGCAATGCCCTGACTTGATTTTTGCAAAATCAATGGCTCCTCAATTAAACCAAGGTTTAATTGCATATGCTGGGCCTTCTCACTATTTAAGATGGCATCTTCATCATCACATACATGATTATCTGTAGTTTCTTGTTCAACATCATTCTTGAAAACAGACAAGTCAATAATCAGATCATGAGGTGATACTTCTGTCTGACTACAAGTATCTTCAACAATATCATCAGAAAAAGGAAACTTCAGTTCAAACGAAATTGGGGACACAGCACTGTTCTGAATTTTTTCTTCAGACACAAAATCAGTTTCTGAAATGGAAAAATGATCTCCTTTTTCCAATGACATCAGTTTTGGGATGAGATCAAAGTGTTGATGAGCAAGTTCTTGTACAGATTTCTTCGGCATTGGATGTACATTATCAACACTTGTCACCAAGATTGTTTGCATAGCCATATCTTCTGCCACTTCACTCTCAATATCTGGCATCTTAAAATCAAGAGGTGACTTTACATATGAAACTAACTTCTCTTCATATATTTTTGGAGACTTCTGATACTGCTCTTCAATTTTAGAAGATCTAATTTTGTTATCAGCTAGACTAGTTGATTCACCAATCATTCCTTGAGTTTGATCCTTGAAAGCATTGCTAGAGACTGTTGGAGGAGGTTCCAACGAAAATGGAACATTGTGAATTTGACTGTCATCATCAATTCTTTCTGCAACAATCTCTTGATCATCTCTTTGAGTCAACTCCCCTATAGTATTGATTGATGGCCTTTCAGATGAACCAGGGGTCTCAGGAAACTCGCAGTAGAGGGGTCCACTAACAACTTCTTTTGTCATAATTGCAGAACTTTCTATAACCATTTTGTATTTTCCTTTTTTCTTCTTAGATGATGAAACCTCATTAGAGTTAGATACACATGACAGATTTATAGCAAATGATGGTTTTGTTGGAGATACGACTCCACTCTCTGGTGACAGAGATTCTCTATCAGACATTTTATGTTCAAGACTTGCCACCATATCCCTTTCGATGTTCCCTTCAGTTTTAAAATCCTGCAAAGGCAGAACTGTTGAGCTCTTTGTCATACAGGTTCTTGTGAAAATGTGTTGCTGTCTATTTTCAGGAAATCCAGGTGCTGTGTTATTAGAAATCCCAGAAACACTAATGGCAACTGATGTTCTGCCAAATGTACTAGAATTGTCTACAGACATGTTTGCTGTCCTCTCTTGCATTTCAGTTGAAATTGGCTGCTGCATTGATTTGTTATCCTCTGATATCACTTGTATTTCTTGGTCAACCTTTTTAGGTTTATTGCTTCCATTAACCTCATCATTTCGTTCATTATTGTTATCAATATTGTCTATCACAATATAATCACCAAATGAATCATCTAGATCAAGCTTGTCTTGTGACAAATGACTGTCTTGTACCAATTCAACACCAGCTTTTATTTGTTCTGCACCTCTGTAAATACTTTCTCCTGAGTTGTCAAATTCACTCTCTGACTCTTTAATGGCATTTTCATCTTCTGTTATCTTCACAGTCTCATCCAGCTCATGCTTTTTAGATGCATCCCCTTTGGCAGGATCATGTTTTGATATTGTCCAGTAACTTGTTAAAGAAGATATAATTGATCCTTCCTTCTTTTTTAACTTTCTAGTTGTTACTTTTGTGTCATCTCTCATCTTTATGTTCGGTTGTTTATTTTTCTTTCCTTTTGTGTTTGATGATGGTTCTTTCTTCATTAGTTTTGGGACTTGTTTTGACTTTCCTTCTACATTTTCTTTCTTTTCTTTCTTATCATTTCTAGGTTCCTGTTTACCAGATAACTTCCTTGCCAGTGTTTTCCTCAATGAATGTTCACTAGTACCAGATGGTTTGCTTCTGCTTATAACTGGCTTTGCATGTTTTGCTGTATTTTCCTTTTCTTTGCCAGTAGACTGTTTAGATTTGCTTTGGGGGTTTTCAGACTCTAAATTCTTGATAGAATCGGATGCTTTATGTTCTTTCTTAGAAATTTTTAACAGATCATGTTTGGAGGACTTAATGGTATGAGACTTTGGAGTTGTTTTTTCACCATCTTTTCCATTGGGTGTTATAGCTGGATTGGCTGATCTACAAACAGTAGACTCAGCCTGAGAAGTACTTTTGACAGTGATATCCACCTCCTTAATTACTTTTGGTATATTTAATTTCTTTTTTGATGTTGATACAGTGTTGATTTTAGACGGATCTCTTTTGTGAACTACATCAATAGTTGATGGACTATCTTTGCAGAAGGACGAATACTTAAGAGATACTTTTTGTGCAGTATCACTGTTAGAACCTGTCATATCAGTCCCTGCATCAACTTCAGAGCCAGATAATGAAAGCTGCTGGTTGATAGCTGGATCATAAAAGTCTTCATTTACATTTTCCAAGTGGGGAGATATCTGGGAATCATCGTAGGCCACCATATCAGCTGGAACACCATCAATAATATCATATTCATCACTAGATGTACCAGGAACATGATCTGGGTCTAAGGATTTCCACCATTTTGAGAAAATTGATAACAAAGAACTTTTTTCAGAGGAGGAACCCTGGCTTTCTTTTGATAAAGCAGAATTCTCGGATTTCTCCACTTGAACATGTTGTTGATTTTTTACAGTAATATCGCCTTCGGCAGATCCCACTCTATCAATACTTTCATCACAGGATTCAGATTTTGAATTCAATACGCTGTCTTTTTTAGTCACTGCATCTTGAAACGAAACAATTTTAACATTCACCGAAGGTGATTTTTGTTCCTTAAGTTGAACATATTTTATTGGAGTAGGTCTCTCCTTTGGTCTAACAACTCTAGCTTCCAAATTGTTACTTTTGGAAACACTTTCAATGATTATAGGTAGTTTCTGCTGTTTTGACTGATCATTCAATATCGGAGGATGTCTCTCTTTTGGTCTAACAGCTTTGATGTTCTCATCACTGACAGTATATATGCTCTTTGGCGGATCACCGGTATATGGTAACCGCATTTCAGGGCCCCTTGATCTTGTGATGAACTGAGAGCTTCTGGGAACAGTTTGATATTCAATGAATTGTTTAATTGATGGTTGTTGAAGAATAAATCTTCTATGAACCATCTCAACCTGAATTGGTGGCAGTGAAAATACTCCTACTTCAGACTGGTTTCTTGTTTCAACATCAATCTGTAAAAGTTAGAAGAATTAAATTTAATTTAGAATAAAATCTAAAATTCATTAATACAATTATTATTGTTATAAAAATATCATAGTTTAACATGCCCTTGGCATATATAGAATTTAATCAATATGGTATTATTCAAATGAATTAGCTTGTGGAGTGTAGCCATTTCTACAATGTTCTATAATATATATACTGTACTACTACATATTTAAATAACTTTATTTCAGTTATCTATTTTTTAAACTATATCTCTTCTACTCACTTCAAGGAGTTAATCTACGAACTACCTCAAAATATCAACAAAATCAACAAGCTAATCATAAAATATTAAAAAGAAAAAACTGCAAATTCAATATTTAATAAAACATGACAAACAAATCAAAACTTTTTAATAAAGCAGAATTCTCGGATTTCTCCACTTGAACATGTTGTTGATTTTTTACAGTAATATCGCCTTCGGCAGATCCCCCTCTATCAATACTTTCATCACAGGATTCAGATTTTGAATTCAATACGCTGTCTTTTTTAGTCACTGCATCTTGAAACGAAACAATTTTAACATTCACCGAAGGTGATTTTTGTTCCTTAAGTTGAACATATTTTATTGGAGTAGGTCTCTCCTTTGGTCTAACAACTCTAGCTTCCAAATTGTTACTTTTGGAAACACTTTCAATGATTATAGGTAGTTTCTGCTGTTTTGACTGATCATTCAATATCGGAGGATGTCTCTCTTTTGGTCTAACAGCTTTGATGTTCTCATCACTGACAGTATATATGCTCTTTGGCGGATCACCGGTATATGGTAACCGCATTTCAGGGCCCCTTGATCTTGTGATGAACTGAGAGCTTCTGGGAACAGTTTGATATTCAATGAATTGTTTAATTGATGGTTGTTGAAGAATAAATCTTCTATGAACCATCTCAACCTGAATTGGTGGCAGTGAAAATACTCCTACTTCAGACTGGTTTCTTGTTTCAACATCAATCTGTAAAAGTTAGAAGAATTAAATTTGATTTAGAATAAAATCTAAAATTCATTAATACAATTATTATTGTTATAAAAATATCATAGTTTAATATACCCTTGGCATATATAGAATTTAATTAATATGGTATTATTCAAATGAATTAGCTTGTGGAGTGTAGCCATTTCTACAATCTTCTATAATATATATACTGTACTACTACATATTTAAATAACTTTATTTCAGTTATCTATTTTTTAAACAATATCTCTTCTACTCACTTCAAGGAGTTAATCTACGAACTACCTCAAAATATCAACAAAATCAACAAGCTAATCATAAAATATTAAAAAGAAAAAACTGCAAATTCAATATTTGATAAAACATGACAAACAAATCAAAACTTTTTATCAAAACAACTTATAAATATGTCAGAGAACATGATCATTATAAAAGGTCAATCACCTTTATTTGGAATTGTGACTAAAGAATTAAAGGAAAGGTGCAGAATAGAATGGTGTATTGAACAGTTCTTAAGACAAAACATTAGTGCTGCAGTAGTCCATATAGTGAATAAAAAAAAAACAATTATAGAGTGTTAAAATAAGATTACTGAGATGAAACATATTTGTTTCATGCTACGAATTAGTTAGCCTTTGCCATGCTACAATATTGAACCGGAGGTTAATCATGCGAAAGGTAGATATATATATATATATATATATATATATATAATGCAATATGTATATAAAACTTCATAAGATAACTAGCATTGATTAAAACATCTACAGTAATACTAAAACTGGCAAACTACATACATGCAGAGGGAGGGTGTACAGCAATGTCAACACCAATTCAAGCATATAAAACTTACCTTCTCACATCAGGAAAAAAACTTAATTAGCCAATCAGGATAAAGTTCTCTCAACAGCTTAGCAAGTAACAAATATTACTTTCTGCACATGCTCTCTTTGAGTTCCATCGGGAAGACAGGGAGCCAATTATTTTTGAAGACATTTATTACCAGACATGCTTATGATCTTAGCAAGGCAAACAATCTTTAAATTCTATATTCTATTGAAACAGATGGAAGCAATACTGAGCACTATATGAAGATGGAACATTTTTTGATATTTGTTCCAAGAGTAGAAAACAGAATAGAAAAGCAACTATTAGTTTTAAATAGAAACTTTTAAAACAGAAAAATACATTTTTGCTTGAATCATTGTTATTTAGTGTGAATATTTTTTGTACATATTTCAAGAACATAGTGATGTTAAAACTATGACTATTAATAATTATTGATGAAGTTAAAAATGGTGATACTGCTGGAATTTATTAAAACTAGGTGATATTGTTAATTATGTGCCACTATATTGTAATAAGTATACCATAAATATTGTGAAACAAGCCCATTGTTGGTTGCTTTATAATATTAATTTATATATTATAAGGGGTAGAAACATATTTTCACAAATGAATAAACGTAAACCTATATGAGAGGAAAGGACAATGTTTCCCAAAACTATAAATCAACATAGCAAACAGTAGGACAATATCATATTTTTTCCCGCCAAATCTTTCCCTCTACGCTGGAAACTATGCCATTGTTTTTTGGCTTTCCTTCCCCCAGCTAGAACAATGCCACTGTCTTGGCTTTCTAGCCACACCCCGCCCTTCTATTCAGACCATGAATTTTAGCTTTTGTATAGCTTTTCACTGGTAGGCTCAGCCTTTGTTTAGTTTTCAACCAATCAGCAGCAAGTCTCATCACTCAAACATATATGTATTTCCCTGTTTGAGATCTCTGCAGATATTATTCTCCTGAAGACGGTTAAAGCAAGTCAACCGAAACGTCGAGATATTTTCAACCAACAACAACAGTTCTTTTCAGAACTATCTACGTGGTGTACCGCAAGCATTAATTATATATTATACTTCGCCATGCAAACCTTCAAACAATATCATATTGGATATAAAGAAGTGTTTCATGAACAAGTAATGTAATAAATTTCTTAAGAAGAGATCAAGAAACACACTCATATAGACAGGATACATACATTCACAAACGTGACATAAATTCTCATAGGCCGTGCCCATCGTTTACAAACGTTGGGACATAAACATACTGTATTGTAAAAAGTAGGGAATTGCTTTTCAAAATGTTGGGACCAAAAACTTTATAATATAAGAAGATCCTAATTTAAAAAAAGTGAGTAATGAGACTTTTTAGGGGAACAGAAATGGGTTTTTACAAACAGGTTACTACAGTACACAGTCTTTTAGTTCCGCATGAATTTTGGGCTTGTGTGTATTTTAAAGAACTTGGTACACTTATTACAAAAGACATGGGGACTGTCTGCCAGTAAGCAGACCAGTACCAACTGACACTGCCTCCATTAGACCACATCAAAATACACCACATTTCATGGGCAATTATATTCCAATGGATTACCTATTTTTAATTCTAAAAAAAATAATGAAATGATATATTATATCAATGACAGGTGAACATCATTGAGGTTTGAGTTAGTGTGTCTGGTGATAATGATGCCATGTTAACTTTAATATAAAACACAACTTTAATAAAATAGAAATATCAATACATATATGCACACTCATTAGAAAGCTGTAAATATACCTGTGTGTTTATGATTAAGAACAAGAATAATATATTATCGTGTAGTACAAATTTTTTAGTATTATTTTGGTGATACTGCCTGTTGCTACAGGCAATAATGACCTGTATTAATTGAAGCAGCAGATAACTGTAAGAAGTGCAATCATATGGTTATTACTGTGACATAGTTAATATATACAACTCAATAGCCGATATGCAGGTCTGCAGTGTGGTTGCCCATAAATATCGGGGCACTGTGTTTGTATACATTAAATAAATATGTTTTATAATAAGCCACTTGGCCATCTGATTATATAATTATTAAAGACGTTGGAAGAAAAATTATTTAAACTGGTTACCTAAATTAGTACTTAAGTTGAATACTAACAAAATAGAGTTTAAATAACTATTATTCTCAAATTCAACTTCATATATTTGGATAGCCAACTCCATACCCCTCCCCTACTGGCCTTGCCTTCAATATATTTTACAAAATGCTGAATTAACCAACACATTTTTCTACAATACACTGCTGAACTAATTTTCAAGAATTATATTTACAAAAAAACATATTTTTTACACATTGATGTTTGTGATTCCAACTCCACACCCCTCCCCTACCATTATACAGCAAGTATAAATAAAAGTGGCCTTCAGTATATTTTACAAAATGTTTAATTTACTAACACATTTTTCTACTACAATTATTTCAATCTACAATACACTGCTGAACTAATTTTCAAGAATTATATTTACAAAAAAACATATTTTTTACACATTGATGTTCGTGATTCCTGTTTGTTCTCTGCCTGTTTTTTGACACTGCACCAATTTTGGTGGTGATGTTTGCGCTTTCGAAATCCGATATTATTATTATTACTACTGCACACTGAGACATGCATATCGACTATAAACATTACTGAAGCATAGATTATATGGCATATTAGACAGAAAAATTATAATATGTAATCTTTTTACAAATACAAGCCCTTCAACCAGCAGGTTCTTTTTCTTAGAACACTTTTTAAACAATGTATTAATTGTAATAATAGATTTCTGAACATGATAAAATAATGATAAAACTATTATAACCCTTACATTGAGTTGTTTCCCCACGGAGTCGATGACTTCGATTTTCTCGGTAACATTCATAGACAGTTCTTCGTAACGTGTTTTGAAGATTTCAAGTTCCTTTTGCACCACCTCAGCTCCAGATTCAATTCGTGGGCGCTTTGTTGCTGTCAAGTCGTGAAACTCTTCAAGTTGTTTAGCATAGCTATCTTGAGCTGCATCATAAACCTATATATTGGAAAAATACCACATATATTATTTTGATATTCCATTACAACATTTGTCTGGAACCAAGATTTTTCAAGCAAAAGATTATTGCTAAAAAAACACATTAAGAAAATAATACTAATAATACTTTTTTAAATTATTTTATTTATCCATTTGGGATTGTTGCCCGGGAGACACAAAAGCGGGAAACCCATGGTCGCCGGAAGAAAATGCGACTCCCTGGAACAATACAATAACAATGAATTAAGTGAACCACAATAAAATAAAAGGAACAATGTTAATAATGTTTTGTGAAAAGTAGCTAATTAAAATTTAAATTAGGGATGAATTTTTCATTGAAAGTGGTAAAAATTTTTATATTTTTTTTTTTATCTCAAAATTAAGAATTTTTAAAATATGTTGATCTTACTCTTACAGTGTTTAGTCTTATATTATAACGACTAAATAAAGCCATCTTACATTGACTTCATCAATAAATGAACTGCCTTTTTTTAGCACGTCTTCAACTTTAGGCCAGCGGTTCTCAACCTCTGCATTGAATAGCCTGGCAGCATGGTACTGCTGCTGCACGGTCAGTATGTCATGGTCAATGATCTCAAACTTTAGCAGAGTAACTGCCGCCTCTGATATCCAATTACTTTCCCTGGTAAGGTACTCAGTCATCTCCTGTAGTTTATCACTTGCTAGGTCCAGCCTCATCAACCTAAAAGTAGCAACAAATTTGACTTACATTTATGTTTATGACTTATATTTATATGACAGTAAAATAACAAACTAGCAATGTATTAAGTTAACAGGCCATGTGTTCATCAATGTAGTTGACATACTTACATTTTGTGCTTAAGTATCTACATGTACACTAACACCAAAGAAGGCAAACCAAAATGTAATTTTTGATGTGTGATCATGTGATTTTAAAACTACTTCAAATGTACAACTACTTTTAAAACAAAATAATATATCAAACACACACAATGATATATAGATATACATAAACAAATACACTTTTTCGGTGATAATCTTATTTTTTCTGGGTCATACTTTCAGGCATAAAGATAAAGTATTGTAATTCTCTACCTTCCACTCACTTTTTAAGACAATCTCCTTTCTTTTACATCTCTGATCCACCTTTCATTTCTGAACATCATGTCATAAAATCTATTATCTTTTGTTTTATTTCTAATTTTCTTGCTGATGCAGATTCTGTCCAATTCTTCTCCTAAAGTATTCAACAAGCTCTTGTATTTTATCAAAAAAATCAGTCCAATATGACTTACCTTTCATGGGTCTGAACACAAACATCATCCCAACGAAGTTTAACCTCATTAACATCCTTCTGAAGAGTGTGGTCATCAGGCAAGGGAGCCCTCTGGGATAGCCGCCTCACCTTGATAGTACTTTTCACAAGTTGGTCTATGACAACCTGAAATGGTGGCAGTGTTCGCTGTAGCTCCTGAAAAGATATATCCACAAGCATATATGAATGAACAAAAAGAAATAAGCAGCATTCTCACATGTTGACTTCTTGAAATATACATCCCCATCAATTTTAATGTGATTGGTTGTAATTTGTTGCATTCATCTAAATACAGGTGTGCAAATTATATAAAATATGAACAACTATGGACAACTACTGGATTACAACATACCGGCCAAATTATTGATCTAAACAGCATACACTGCCAAAAGGGGCCTATTTTTACAAGACCATTAAGTAATGTTTCCTAGGCCTGAATATCAACTCTAATATTAAACAAACATTAACTACTGAGTTTCCTAGGCCTCACCTGTAGGGTATCGTACTGGACTTGTATTTTATCAAGGTCAGCAGACATACCATCCTGGTCTAGTAATGAATGTTCACAGTTCTCAACTACTTCACGTGCTCGACCTAGGCTAGCCTGCACCACACTTATCTCACTGATTCTGAAAGGCAGAATGTTTGGAGAAAACGATTTTATGTATATCTAACACTTCCTTTATATTTATATGTTTGACTTTTTGATTTTTCATGCAATGCAATATCCAAATGTAACTTCCTTTCAGACAATAGAGTTATCTTGTATCTTGTATCTTTAAACTGCACATTTAATCTGTCTAGTGGAAACACCTTTTTTCTCCTCTGTATCTCCTTGCATATCTAGCATATTTCATCTTTCCACTTTAATTATCATATTGCTTCACACTCTTTCATAAACTTTTTTTCTCCTTATTGTAAAAATATATTGTAATAAATTTCTTACCTCTCTGCAGCAGCACTGGACATGCTGTAGAGTTTTTCCCAGGTGTCCAGAAGAACCACCAGTTGGTCTTTAGTTTCTGGTTGGTCTTCTTTCTTTAAAGCCTCTTCCAAGTTAAGACGTAGACGGTCATATCGGGGTTGCAGACTGGCAAGGTTGGAATGGAATGTCTGAAAAAATGGCAAAGAAAACTTTTACAAAATAAAATTTTTGTATATAAATAGTAAACTATATACTTTTTATTATTATAATTAATATATTACATTTAAATCACCAGCCTTACATCATATGGCACCGGGCTAGTTATCTGGAGGTCATGGGTTTGATTCCCACCCAAAGCAATTACAGATTTTTGCGGTACAATATAAGAAGTAGGCAACAAACATCAGTCATATGATATTTTCCTGATACAAACTCACATCAAAAATATTATTAATATATTCATATATTTATTAAGGTGTACTATTATTATTACATTTTTTTAAATATATTTTTTTCTATTTTAAAAGCTTACCGTAACATTGTCTTGCATACCCATCATAGTTTCTTGGTCTGCTGGAAGTTTCACTGTTTGTAGTTCCTGAGATAATTTCTCTTGAAGTTCCTGAAGTTTTTTCAAGAACTTAGTAATATCCTCATTCAAGGTGTAAGGATCTAACCTCTTAGCACCTACAAAACAAATTAAAATAAGAGAGTTGAGAAATTGGAAAGGCAAGCATAGGATGTTTACACTTTTAACCAACGTTAAGGAATAAAGTATGTTTTAACAGTGTCAGTGAGTCTCAAATTGCCAGGAAAACAACATGAGGAATATGATACCCTGTAGCAAGTTTTTTTAACATTTACATATGGCAGGGTTTTTTTTTTTAAATCAGGCTTGTATATCATAAAACCAGCATCAGTGACCAAACAATAAAAATTGACTTTTAAAATTATTCTCCACATTGTAAGCATTAAAATGATGGGTCATTTACAGGGATCGACTTACTATTGCAAAAGTTATGAGTAAAAGCATTACGGTTTCTCTGTACTAAAGTAAACAATACTACCACATTCTTATGCTAATTACTTAGTTTAACATTTAGAGACAGTACGTTGGTTTTGGAATGGCAAGCCTCATGTAGTTTTTTTCTCATTATTATCAAATCTTAAAAAATATTTTTTTATGTTTATAGGGTGTTATAGAAAACATTATTAATATATCGACTATGAAAACAACTATTTTTTCCATTTTAACTCAATTATGAAAAAAATACAATGTAAACCTCAGTAACCAGATAAAAAGACTAGAGAAAATTGAAAACATTCCAAAGGTGCCAATGATGAAAGTTAAAGAAATGTTAATGCATAATAAAATCCGAAGTTATTGGTAATTACATCATAAATCATTTAATACAATGCATGCTGGGAAATATGGGGGATGAACTAATTTCTGGTTATTGTTTTTGCAAATTAAAAAAACTTGGCCTAGTCCTGGTTAAATTGCATTAAGTGGAAATTTCATGAGACTTCCCAATCTCATTATAAGGTGTTTACTTGATTTGCACAGACACCCTGGTGTTAGTAAGCAAAGCATCTTAACTACTATAGCTCCACTATTACTATATAATGATTAAGCCCCCAATGTGCTCTATTGCACCCATAATACACTGCGGTAAACAATGTATGATGTAATTATGCATGGGGATTATAAGTCATGTGATACCTTCCGAGCACATTTCATCAAGCAGATTGCTGAGACTGTCAAGCTCATTCTCGAGGTCATTATCAACATCTTCCGGGTTAAAGGTTACATTTGAATTGTCTAATTCTTCTCCTAAAACATGCAATATAATCACAATACAAAATACATGACAGTCCAAAACATTCACTTCATAGAAACGCATGTGAAAATTGATGGCGAGGGGTGTATGAGATAATTATGTAGCTGCATACATTAACTTACACATGTTTATTACTCCTGAACACCCCCTTGAATTTGATAGAACTATACTAAACCCAGTCTTTATTTTATGTGCTTAATGCGGAAATTAAATATGGAATCTAGCACTGACAAAGAGACTGGGTATACAGTATGCCGGGAATGGAATGTTCTACTGTCTTCAATGGTGTTTTGGAGAAAGAATAAAAAGCAAATGTTGGTTTATTCAACTGTTTATGAAATAGACAGTACATTACAATGGACAATCACCGTGCATCGATTAAGATGAGGTTATGGTTGAATAACTAGTCAATTATACTGGACAAGCAGAAAGTAAAAAAATCACAGAGAAATTAAAGTTTAGATAATGCAGTAGAAATCAAACATGTAAGAATATAATTAGGTTTAAGTTTATTCTTTTTTATTATTATATTAATTTATAGATCTCATAATGTAATATCTCAAATAATATGACATAATTATAATATATTACATGTTTGATTTCCATTCAACCACCAAAATTTAAAAAAAAAACTTTTAAAAGCTCAAAATCTCTAAAAAGAAAAAATATATAAATGATTTAGAAATATTCATGACAAAATATTTCAATGTATAAATTTAGACATAACACATTGTGCTTGAAAGATGATTTTATAAAAGAAGTACATAAGAAATAAATGGAAACAATTATTATATAAACTAAAAGATGAAGGTGATTTAGTAATTAACAATTGAGAAGAATGCAAGAGAAATTATTAATAATTTTTAAAATCCAAAACGTAAAGTAAGAATAGCCCAATATAATACAATTGAATGTTCCATTATTATGGGAAGGGGTGTTACCTTGCTGGATGTGGGCAGTAATATCTTGCACCTCTTGATCACATAGATCAAGGGAACCATTGGAGTGCGCTATACTATCAGCAATATTGAATTTAGAATCAGGAGACTCTGATGATGCATGGGATTGTGTAACTTGAAACAAAACTGGAGGAAAGTGTGGGGTAAATAGAAATCAAATATGCCCTATATATAAAATGTTCTATTCTATGACATGCATTCTTAAGGTCAAAAAACTATTTTGAAATTTGTCAATTGATATATTATTAAGTATGAATCATAAATTTTGATTTGTATCACCCCAGAATTGTATTCATGTATGTGCTGTTTTGCTCAACAGTCATATACTACTACCTATCATTCACCCATGTTTCCAAGACAGTGTGCCATACCATAAGAGTTGTTTAATTATATGCATTTAAGGTTTTTCTACACATGAGAATATATTTTATTCAAAAAAATATTACAATATAATTAACTTTTAAACATTCAATAAGCTAAAATTAAACAAATTGAATAAAATGTTCTAACATGATAGGGTGATATTGAAGGATAGGAAGGATTATGAAGGATGTATGGTCATAATTTTAATTGAAAAGAATTCAAGCTGGGTGGTGTAACTATTAGCAACAATCAATCAAATTTTCAAAACATTCTTAAAAGCAGACAAAAACTAAACTTTTTACTGTTAGGAAAACATACTTTTGAATAAAAAGTACAAACATTATAATTAATAAGCAGTTGAAATATTGAAGAAAAAACAATCATTTAAAAAAAAAGATACAATATACTTTAAAAGCATGCAGCATTGTTTGGCAACACAACAAATCTACTGTAATTAGTTCCAATGATGTCATAGATTGAAAATTGGTAAATTAACATTCATTTCTTTACCTGTTTTCCTGTGCATAGATTGGACTGAGCTCTGTTCAACTGTGACAGTAGATGATGTGATTGTTTCTTCTACTTTAGGTTTGTCCTCTGAACCAAGAAAGGAAAAAGCAAATATTGAAGGGTGAAAACACAAATGATTGAGTCAAATGAAATAATGCATAATGTGCTATATAAGCCAAAATTATTATTATTATTATTATTAATTTCATTTATTTTGTTATTAGAAAAATATAAAATGAGAACACGAAATACAGACAAATAGACTCCTGATTATGACATAATTAATGTCGAAATATTGAATCCCGACACGATGGCGTGCATTTAGATACTTGGAGTATGTATTACACTATCTAATAGACAGTAAAAATAGCAATAAAACTAGATTAAAATATCAGTCCTTCTTGAGGACTACTGATCATTAATATTCTTTCTTACCCAACTTGCCAGTATTACAAAATACTATTGAATGACGCTCTTTAAACTAAGATTGGATGCAGAATACAAAGCTAAAAATACAATTCCACTCCATTATTGATTAGTAGTTGTTTTTTTTGTTTTTTTTAATAAATTGTTTTTCTTACGTGCATTTGTTCTTGCTGCCATTTCATCTATCAACAAATTGCAGCCCTCAACTTCTCTCAGAAGCTCTGACGTGATGAAGTCTTGTCCGGCATCACCATTTTTAGAGACTGTGGATGTTTCATGTTTCAGGTGCTGTGTGTTGCCATTCATCACATACGTCATTTCAACCCTTCGCTGCATACTGGTATTCTCATACTGTAAGACAAAAAAAAATATGGCATAACAGGGGTAGTGAAGTGGTATCCCTCAGAATGACATAGTCAAAAAATAAAATTTTAAGAGTCAGCGAGTTATGTTTATTTATTTATTTGTTAATTGACACTTCACCTTTAGAACAGTGGCACACACAACTCGTGTGGTGCAGTTGGATAACAATAACAACTAAAATACAAAAGTAAACAACCTAATACAAAAACAAATATGTGTTGAGCACAAGCTTTCGTTGATGCTTGATTCCTGGTTCATAAACTGAGTGAAGTAGCAAGTAGAAAGTAAAATACAAAACAACTCATGCATACATAATTATCAGATTACAGCAATTAACCAATCAGCAGTCAAAACAATGGGAAACAAAATTAAAACTTGATGGGTAAACTATCTGAACAATTGAGGTGGTATTTTAAATGTATCATGCACATTTAATACACATAAACTAAATCTTATAAATGGCTGAGAAAGTTCAGATCAATACAGGCCACTGTTAATGCTATCACAAAAAATGTGTGAATAAACAGTTGTTCTAATTGTTTATACAGAAATTAATGTGATAGCAAAAGTTTTGTTAAAATTAATTTTTCAAGACTTTTAAGTCAACACCAGCCTATATATTAATTTTTTCTCCTGGATGTGATGTTCCATTGAAAAGAACATTATGGCCTCACATTTGTCCTTTTTCAGTGTTACCATACTTATATTTTATAAGGAAGAGTTATGATATTTCATCAGTTATTTTTTCTTTTTGCACATTTGCTAGGCCTTTGGAGTGCAACAGGTTTTTATATTTTTTATGAGAAATATTAATCCAGGTCTTTACTGGACAAACGGAGCCCCCTGGGGCTAGAGGATAATAATCTCAAAGTCTGCTCTTGTAACTATGATCACAAAGGCAATATTCACTTACTTCATGTAAAGTCATATGTTTGACTGTTTCTACATCTTGCATTATTTGTTGCCTCTTCAGTAGCTGATTCAGCTTAGTATTTGTAGTACTCCATAATGTCAAACTTTCTTGAAATTGCACTTCAAGTCTACAGGTAAAAATAAAACGTTAAAAGTTACTTTATGCTCTTTCTGTTTTATTCATCTTTTTTCTCATTTGCCTTCCGTTAAATGCCAGACTTCCTCTGGTTATTGGTCCTCTATAATTGTACATTAAGGGGTTCATGGAACATAATATTTTGTATTTCCTTTCCATTGCAGAGATTTTTCTCATGGAGATCAAGACAAGTTCTAAGATTGGTCCCAATTAATGGAATTACACTTATGTTCAAAATGTTTTATTTAAAATAATAATTAATTATTGAATTGAACTGAATAGTACTTATTTATTCTTATTAAACCTACAGTGATCAGATGCTTAATGTTGTTATAACTGCTGTGTCATTTTAACTTCATAAAACATTCCCATTATTATATGTAATGTGTAACCACCATGTCTGACAGAAAAAAAAAGGTATCAGCCAAAAAATGATACATTCTCCTGAATTATCTAGGCTTCTCATTCACTGGCATCTCCTATTTCTCCTCTGCCTTAATTTCTTACCTTTTGGCTAATCTAATTGCTCCTTCATAAGGAGGCGGAATCATGAATACAATGCCGGGTACAGTGCCCTCACGTCCAACTGTGTTTATCACCCTCCACTTCAGCCGGTCAGAATTGTCTAAGAGGACACACTCCTCACCGCTTGAAACTGACATCTGTTTAGGAAATAAAGTAAAAAATTATACTTATTGTTGCTAATGTTTTATTACAACATAATATCCAATCATACCATTATTATTGTAATGGAGTATATCTTAAAATAAGATTACAATGGGAAAAATATGCCTGAAATACTAGCAATATAATATATGCTTACATCAATGCCAGTATAATTGCATATGGCATATACTGTCATGCGCCCAGTTAGCGGTTGTCTACGTTGCTTCAATGGCACCACTTCGTGGCTACTCTTAGCGAGATCCTCAAGGACGGATTTCAGTTGTAATATCTTGTCTTTCATATCCTTAAAAAAAAAAAAAAAATCATTAAAAAAAATTACGATGGTGACGTGACGGCATCGCAACGACGACCACATGCGACGGTGCGGAACCAACAGATAGTTTTTTTAATGAGGATCCATTTAGACTGCCACTGACAATCAGCAGATGGCGTTACGTCGTATATCGCTCACGGGAGTGGATTCGTCACAGAATGGACCTTTCTGATCTTTAAAGCTAACTAAACAACTGACCAATCACAACAGATCCAGGAATACATGATTGTCCCTCAAACACGTGTTGCTCCAGAAATGCACATGCTTTATAAGCTGAAGTGTTTTGGAACCTTAGCAACAATCACCAAGGGGCGTAGCTTAAGGGAATGGTCCATTAAAGAAAGCATTTACCTCCATCTCGAGGAGAAGATGATTTATTTCCTCTACGGTTGCTTCCACTGGACTATATCTGGAATTTAATTCCTCCTTAAATTGTATCATTCTCTGTTCACAATTTCTCGCATCATTAAAAAACTGAAAAGGAGAGAAAAATATCTTATTTTTAGTCAATAACGAATACACTAAAAAAGGTAGCACATTGGAAATCAATCAACAAACATGCGTTAAACCAAACAACATATAGTTATAAGAGATATTAGCATGAAATATGAAAAATTAGTAGAAAATACATTGAATAATAATGGCACTATACATAGATAGCTATGACAGTTATGAAAAATAAACTAAATAACCAAACAATAATAAATGGATAAAATGAAAAAAAATTGGCAACTTACCAAAGTGTTGTTGAATAAATCTTGAGGGGACTAAGATATGTGCAGAAAGGGGATAACCGCGGTTTAGAGTGATCAATGGATGTATCGCGTATGAAGATGGATGCTAAACGCGAGTGGGGTCAACGAACATTACCCACTGTCAATAAACCACATTTCAGATGTTCTAAAATCGAACATCTTTTTTATAAACCTTCTGAAAATGCACAAAAATATTGAGCAGCTTTAATTTTGTCTAAAAACTGCGGTGTTTCTGCCATTCTCTTTGTATCAACAGATACATACTGTGTATTTAGCTCCTTCACCAGTGAATATAAATCTTTTTTTTCCCATTAGGCTACTTTTGGAAGAATGCCTCCAATAAATTGTTGAGTGTAAAACATGCTAGTACAAAGAAGACAGATACCAACAGACAAATCACCAAAGGTTCACAAAACATTGAAGACACACTGATACCACAACCCACCAAAAGATAACATGTCTAGAATCATGATGAGTGATGAATTTGTATAAGTATGAACAACCAAAAATTATGTAGTCAATCAGATTTTAGAATCTGAGAACATCTGTATTATTTTCAATATGATTATAAGATGTAATTGATAAGCAATAAGTAATGAATCAATATTAATAAACATTGATTTGTTTTGACCAACATTTAAACATATTCAATCTATGATAAAATGTATGTTTAAAAATAATTTAATAAACATGGAAATGATAAATATTGTGATATATATTGATAACTACTGATTGATCTGGTAGATGATAATTGACTGATTTGATAGATATTGATAAGCATTGATTGGTTTGATAAATATTGATAAAAACTGATTTGTTTGAAAGATATTAATAACAATATTGACTGGTTTAATAGATGTATAAACACCGAAGGATACATAATAGAGATACCTATTAGTCTATACAGTAGATCATGATAAAATTATAATGTAATGTGCCAACCCAGGCACCCTGGAAATTGGGCAATTAAACAGAAAAGAGAAAGATGATGATGTAAAACTTAATAAGCAGATTTACATGGTCCTTTAGTTTTGAAGTGATGTGATCTCTGCTTTTTCATCTTGTAATTATGGTTATGGATATGAGTTTGTAAAATATCTGTAACACTGTAAATATATTTTTGTATTTTGTTTTACAGCAACTTTGCAAAATATGATTGAACACTTGGATAACAAAAAAGATAAAAAGCAAACTTGGATTATCATCTTAATATGAAAAATGGTAGATGCAAACAATATGGCCACATGCATACATGCAAATTATGTATTAGCTTTATAAAAGCTTTCTAATTGATTATAATGTTTAACTGCAAATATTTATAACATACATTATGCAAATTAGCCACATGGCAGAACGTAGCAATTCCAAAATGCACAATGCAACAAGATACAGTTGTATCAACATAAATTAACATAATGGTATAAACATGTAAATTATCAGTTAGTTTATTAAATGCATGACACATTAACAGGCAATTAATATGCTTTAATTGTAAAATAAATGTTAAAATTTGATTTGCAGTATAAATCAAGCAAAAGTGTAATAAAAAATAAAATACACATTTTCAATCTGCTTATCAAAAAAATATTACTTATTTTTTTCTTTCAATAAATATATTGCCTATAATGTGCTCATTCCAAGAAACAATAGAAAATAATTCTGTACATTTCAATAAATCTTCCACATGCAGACATATATTTATGTTTATAATAGATGGTATTGATATTGATTGATTGGTGGACTGCATGATTGGTTGGTTGGTTATTTGATTGATTACAGCATATGTAAGTATTACATTTGAAATATAATTTATGGTTTCCTTTAAAAATAAACCAAATAGATTTTTAAAGTATCAATATGTATATATCTGAATATAATAGTGTTGTTTTTCCGCAGGTATTATGGGCAAAACATATGCGAATTCTGAGGGCTAGGCCTAGGGTTACCTGATGGTATTCAGCAGCATATTTCAGCTGTGTTTCCATGGAGGCTGACAGCTGAATCAACCATGACCATTGAGACTGCATCGTTGTCATGTAGGCCTAGAAAGAGAAAAATAGAAAATATCTTATTGTTCTTCCATCTTTAAATCGGGGGGAACTAAATGAGTCTTTTAAACTTGGAATTCATAGACCTGTTTTATTTGATAGCAAAAATCATGTCATGGACTGCTGTTTGTAATCATCTTAACAAGAACAATTAAGAGCTAAAAGTATGTGAGACAAACATTAAAAATATTTAAACTTAGTCACTTATTGAAATAGTTCTTTTTTGTGAACTTCTGGGAAACAAAATTAATAGGACTTAATAATATACAAAAACTACATTTTACTATATGACAGTTGATGACACAGGCAGGGTTGGGTGTTACAACAACTTTGAATACAAAATTTCACTTCATGTTCAACAACATTTATTTACACCCTATAGTAGATATTAAATGGCAAATTAAGATAAATATATATATATATATAAAAATAGAAGTCTTACCCTCATCGTTTCGGATCCAGGATGATGATTCAAAACATACTTCTGACCTCTTTCAAGAATGGCATTAAATGGTTTTTCTCTAGTTTCAATCTCACGGAGGAGACTCTAAAATTTAACAGATAAACTTATATCTTTACGATAATTTAAAAAAAAGAAGTTATTTTCTATTCACCTTCGTCTAATCAAGCCTCACACAAAGCATCTCCATTTCCTACTCATCCCCCCCACCAAAAAAATTGATAGATCACGGATAGATCACAATCATTACATAAAGATTATTTTATAATTAACAAATTAGTAGGAAATAATAGAATTGGAAATTCTATCATAATGAAAAAGAAATTTGTTATACATATATTTTATTTTTTTATTAAATAGGGCCCTTGAATATCAGCGTTTCTTGGAGGAAGCTGAAAGTGTTACCCTCTTTAAAATATCATTGAAATAAAAAATAAAAATGGCTTACTATCATATTTCTCATACATCACTTACCATGTGGTGTTTCTCTAGTTCTTCTACATCCAAATTCTTTGCGCTCCAATCGCGAGCTGCCTCTTGATCTTCTTTCCCATCCAACCACATCAATTCTTCTGTTGCATCCTCGACGAATTGCTGAAGCACTTCAGCATCACGGCAGCGTTTATTGGCAATATCAACCAGCTGTTTGAAAGCTTCCTCAAGTTTTACCACAAGCTCAGAGTAATGCTCACGTTCGGCACCCTTTAACATGTTGCAATTATGCCGACAACGATCAACGTTGCTTTTGTAGGCTTTTATTGCTTTCTCATCAAAGCGTGCCTTGGATAGCGCATTCTGAATACTTGTTAAGTCTGTTCCATAAGATGTTTTTGAAATTTCAGCCTGGTAATGTAATGAAATTTAGAAATGATATATTAAAATAACAATGAATAAATTTCATACATGCCCTCATTATGAAATGGAATATTTTGTTCCCATCTGAAGATAAACAGCGATAATATTGTGGAAAATTGTTTTAAAATTAATTAAAACATTGAATAGTATTAAACAGTTACCAACATACAATAAGCCATAGACTGAAACAAAACAATAGGTCTTAGCTGATTTTTAAAAAATAAAATGATAGATATCTTTTAAAAAGAAGTTAAAGCTATATTCTCAAAATTTTACAAAAGTTAGTAAAGTCAAGCTGGATTAATATTGTTTTACACTAAATTGTCTCATGCTGGACTGCCAGCTAAATCATCTTTGCGCATATCATGTTTTGTGGATGTCTTTCCTAAATTTTTACAGGGTTTGGATTGATAACAAAGGGAATAAACAAAAAGGTATAAAATATTTAAGATACATCACAGATACTTACAGACTTGTTCTGGACCCAGTTGATATGCTCACTGATTGGCGCTAGAAGTTTAGGGTCAATTTGAATGGTTACTGTTTGTGTCACAACATTTGCCTGACCCGTGATCTTGTATGTTTCGATGGAAGACACTCGTTTTTCAAGATCTTCAACTCTGCAGGAAAACAAAATTATATGATGCTTGAAAAACAAAGATTCATGATCATGATAAACATTGTAATCCAGACTTAAACTTGTCAACCTCTCTGTAATACATGTTTGCCCTAAGTGACGTGTAATAGTACTTAAGCATAGTATGTTTCCAAATGTTTGCGAAAAAAAAAAAACCTTGCACATTATTCCAGAGAGAATCGAACATACGACCTCCAGATAACTAGCCTAGTGTCTTAACCACGCAACCACTGAGCTTGTGCTTGGGGGCGAATGATAAAGCCGATCCCCAAGTAGCAAAAGGTACTGCAATGCTATTTCGATGATGTTTTTCTTTTTCTCATAAAGTGCTTACCGTTTCAAGAGATCTTTCCATCCCTCATATTGACCCTCCTTCAGTTGCTGCACATTGCTAAATAGAGTACGGATGTTATTTTTACAGGTCTGCAAGAAAGGAGATCATAATAATTAGGAAAACCGAAAGGTCCACTGACTAATCTCAGATAAGAAAGTATAATACATACTCCAAGTACTGAAATGCATGCCATCGTGTTGGGATTCAATATTTAAACATTAATTAAGTCATCATCAAAAATGATGACATAATTAATGTCGAAATATTGAATCCCAACAGATGACATAAATAATGTCAAAATATTGAATCCCAACACGATGGCGTGCATTTCAACACTTATAAAAATTAAATCTGGTAACATTAACAGGCTAAAGAAAATACTGTAAAAATGTCTCCATGTGTTCTGAAAGGTAACATTTGTTTCCAATGCAGAACAATAACAATTATATATGTAAAATAAAAATAAAATAATAGCAGTATACATTGCCTTCTCATTAATGAATTTATTATGATTGTATGTCACAATCAAAGAGAACTTGTCATACTTTAATATGTCAACCATGAATAAATAATCAATTGCAATACGACAGTGACATCACTCAGAAGTCATCTGCACATGTAAGAACATTAAGTTCTCATTGTCACGTGGATTCCATGAAATAATTTGGCCAAATCTATGTTGGGCAGAAGACGGTCATGCATAAGTGAATTCGTTCTAGCATACCATCATCACGCAAATAAAAAGCTCCCCACTATTAATTCTGAGTACCTCTGATTAAAATCGCTAGCCACTAGAATCGTAGGTAAATTAGTCTTATTACAGGATGTTACAGAGAGTGAAATTATGGGATTTACCATTAGATTTCCTTCGATCACATCAATGTTGTTCTTGATATCAGCAGCAGTCATTCTTCCGGAATTGCCCTTAACTTCTTTAATTTGAGTATCAACGCTGTCAAGATCAGAGTTCACAGTCTGAATTTGGTCCGAGATCTTCTGGCCAAGTTCAGATAAATGGCGACTCCTGCAAAACAAAAAACATACAAAGTCATTGACCATGTGATACTAATGGGTACAATCATGAAAACAGGTTAGAAAATTATAATGTTGCTACACATAACACTTGTGTGTATATTGCCTATATTGAGATAATAGACTTAAATAGCATATTTTGTATCTTATATATTTAAATCAAATTCTTTATTACTACACACACATAATAAAGAGTTATTATTCACTCTAAAACAATAATATTCAGCACATGTAATATACATATATATTAATATTTTGAAAATTTACCCCATTTAAGGTATTCAATTGAAAATTATAAGAAAATATTTTCCTTGCCAATAAATGTACTCATAAGTACTGTTATTATTTTTACAATTAAATTGGGTGTGACTTATATTTTATAAATATGAGCTATATCATTGGTTTAATGAGGTGTAATAGTTTTTCCTGACCAGTCATATCTTTAATAAAACAATTTTATTTATTAAAAGATTAACATTAATGATCATCAGTATCCCTTGTGCATCCTTTTGTCTAATAAGTAACTGGTCAGTGTTTCAGCCCAAGTCTTGCCAATTAATTTTTAATAATGTAGTAATTTAATAAATAAATGTAATCATTACTTTGATAAAAGCACTTGAAGAGCAGTCTCTCTTTGTTGTTCCGCTGTAATAAGTTTTTCCCACGCTGACTCTAACTCCCGTGCATGCACGACAGATGGGGGACGCATCTGCCCTGTCTTATGGAGCTCAGTGTCCAGTTTGTGGTACTTAGCAACAGTTTTACGCAGCTCAGCAAGCTTAGCGGGGACATCTTGCGAGCGGAGCTGTGTAAGTTCTGATTGTAACTTCTGAAAATGTACAAAAATATTATAATTAAATATTTAATGAAAACATGAAGAGCCAGAATCATGTGTTAACATCAGGACCCCAAAGTTTCCTGGAAATGGTGGGTCTCCAGAGAATCTCCCACAAATATCCCATCTCCCACAAATTCACAATATTTACATGTTTTTACCAATTTTTAATGCTGTATTATCAATTGTCTCCCAGATTGACTAATATAGAATGAATCTGTCTCTTATACACATCTAGATGTGTATAAGAGACAGATATAGTATATTATATTCAATCAAAAAATTGTTAAAAAAAGAAGAGCAGTTGTTTTAAAATTAACAGCACAGGGAAAATTAAAAAGCTTAAAACATTGCAATGAAGTGCAAAGGTTCATTTACATGTAGATGCATAATGCTGATCACTGGAACAAATGTGAGCATGAGTACGATAGTTTGGGACTGCCTGTGGCAGAGCTTATGAGGTTTGTGGGTGTATCTTGTTTACCTTGATATCAGCATGTTGATCAAAGCTTCTGTCATCCATTTTCATTGTAGTCTTTTGAATCCAGTCCATGAGGGTCCTAGCTTCTTGTTGGTAGGCTTCCCATACTGGCCCAGTTGCCTGAATGTGGATAATAAAAACACATTATTTTTCTATAGTGGATAATCAGAATCTTGTCTGTCAGATATAAAAATGACAAAAACAGTTTATCAGACTTCATTTAGACACATAGCTTGTTTGACAGATACTGAAATAGCTTCTTTTCAGTAGCTTTGTGGGCACTAAAACACACATGTAAGGAAAGTATGAAGTTCAATCAAAATAAAATGTCGCCAATGAATGTCACTGACATTTTGATGAATGTCGTCTCTCACACCTATAAACTAACACAACCATTTTGTGTGAGTTCCTGATATCAACAAACATATTCAAGTGTGCACGATTGTTGTTTAGGACTTTTTGTGTGGTGTAAATATTACAAAAGTCCTTGGCAACAAATATGTGTACTGAAAAATTATATTTATGATTTTCACAAACTAACACTACTTTCTTTGTGTAGTTTGTGGTATGAGCAACAATATAAAACCATGTACTGAACATTTTTAATTTTGATATTGATTGTTTGTTAACTATTACTTTAAAGGTATACTTAATTGTACTCACAGTAACTGTTGCCGAAGAATGTTGTTCTGAGGATGTGTGCGTGGTGACCGTAGCCTGCTGGACTGGGGGTGGGGGGACTTTTGGGAAGACATCATAGAGCGAGGATACATACATCAAGATGGACTTTTCATCTGGACTGGCAACATCCACATCTGGAAATGATTCAAATGAAACAGAAATTAAAGAAGATTTTAATTGTTAATTGACTGTCGTTATTAACAGAGAAAGGAAATGAGATGAAAGCAGGAAGAGAGGAAGAGAGAGGAAGAGAGGGATTGATTAATAAATCAGCCAATTACTCAATTCATTTCTATCCACCAATAATTAATCAGTTATTCAACTAAATAAATGATTATTTCTAGATGATTTAATATTAAATGTCTTCAATGATAACCTTAAAGGGTGGATTCAAATATTGTATTTATTTTCAATTTTTATTCCTTTTAGGTATCAAACATCTTATACCGTATTCACTACCAGGAGAGAATTAAGTTTATCATGTGACCATATATAATTATGTGACTACTGACGGTATATGCAATTTTCCAGGACCTCAGGGAAGTCCACCCTGATAAATTATTGTGCATTTATAAATATAGATTATGCTCTCTGAAGTACAAAGTATCATTATGCAGCTAAGGCAGTGAAATTGTTTTAGTTGTGGAATAATAAATTTCCTAGGATCCTGGGAATAGAATGTTTTAATATGCTGACTAATAGAATGAATAATTTATTGTTGGGTTAGCAGAAACAATTATGGAACATTGTAACTGCATTACTAATAATGCACCTTGGCAGCTTCATTTTATGGACATTGCAATATAGGATTCTAAATACTAAAACTAAATTAATTAATTTTAATTTATATTAATATCTTATTACATATTTTTAACAAACCTTCAGGATCAAGCAAGCGGGGTACACCAACAGTCTCGGCAACTGAAAAGGCATTTTCCAGATTACCTCGATGATTTCTTGGATTTAGGCTTTTAAAGTCTATAAGATCAGGTCTGTAGAACAAAAGTAATTTATGTAATTAAGAATATCATTTTTATTAAAGTTTCTTTTTCAGTCATGTATTTATGCTGCAGCGGTTCCTTCCATAGACTGTTGAATTTGTACTATTAGTAATAAAATATTATATATATTTTCTTTGCCAAGTAGAGTAGTTTTAAGCTAAGGATTCCAAATAGTAAATTTTGATAAATAAGTGTACCATGTGTCCACAGGCTTAAATAAGTAGCATTAAAACAAGCATAATTTGTGAACAGCTAAAAACAATAATATTTTACCTGTTTCTGTGAAGGACAGCATTAAATGCTAAGCCATCGCGCCAACTTTGACCGAAGTTATTGATAGTTACTCCAGGATAGCCTTCGGTCACACACTTTGCCCAAAACATTAGGCCATCCTTAGCCTGGACTTGTTCACCCACATGGCTCTCAACAACAATGTCAGAGATCTATAGAATCAACAACAAAAATCTTTCTATATTAAATAATGTTTCTCAAAATGTATTATTGCCGAGAGAAATTTACAATAATATTCAAACATTTAAATAATGTCCTAATTTATTAGCCACTAATCTACCACACCATAACCAAATTGTCAACCACCATACCATAATTCAATTTAATATTTATCATAAAGTTGCCCATTCATATTATATACAATCAGTGTTAATTAATGAGACCACTCATCTCATCTATTATGACAGATCAAAACAATGTATTTGTGTCTACCCGACCATGTCGAAGGACAGGGTCCTCAACTGTATGTCATCAATAATAATGAACAAATATAATACAAAATAAATAAATGCCTTATTCAAATATTTTGGAAAACCACATTAGAAAAGGATGTTTATTTTTGCTTTATGAAATGAGCCTAAATAAAACAAGATTTAAACATGAAATGAATTGGAGAGAATAAATGGCTACATCAAACCCAAGATTATGCAAACCCTTCCACGACATCAGCATGGTATCATAATAATATTATAATTCAGTGCATACTGCTCACTCAAGGTATACGAAAATGCAATGTGTCATTAACAGTACACTGCAGGGAGTATGGGAAGATGTCACGACACACTCTGCAGGGAGTCTAGCAGGTGTAGCATAGCAACTGAAATCAAGGAGGCATCATTAGGAGATTAAATGAAAGGAAGTGATCACTTGTAAACACATTAAATATTCTTAATAGTTCCAAAAGTCATAGAGTAATGTTCATTGAAGCAATAACAAAAACTGTAAATAATACTGTTGTTTACATTTCTCTATAAGTAGGGAGCTTAACAATATTTGTATTAAATTTGAATTAAGATTCAATTTTGTATTAGAATATATTTTTATTTGTTATAATTCATATACTTATTTAAACTTACTCTGATATACAGTATTTCAGATTTTAATAGTCCTATAGGGCATTTTCAATGATATTTTGTGTAAATTTGAAGCCAAAAGGAAATGGAAATTAAGGAATTAACGTATTGAAAATGGTATAATATCAGAGAAAAAAAAATAAGATACAAATTTTTAAATGAACACAGTAAAATGTCCATTTTTCAAATGTCGTCGAAATGAGCAAACATGTTTTCATGACGAATAAAAGAATGTGTTGGGGTCAACAACTTTGAAGCTACATAATCGCGAATGCATGTAAATGTAAATTTAGTTAGTCTAGCGTGGTATACCAGTCTACTGCACTATCAGTTTGTGTTAGGCCTGGCCACCATCAGCCTATTGGCGCTCAATGGTGGAGGATAGCTAGGCCTAGTGGAACTGACACCTGACCTGATTTACACATTTTTCAATTTACGAATACCCCTTGGAACCATCTGATAATGGATGTCTTACTGTAGATGTAAATATACCAACCAATGACCTAAAAATGCCGAAAGTGATCATAGAACCAAAAACAGTGATGATTTTGTAATGATATTAATTAAAGATACAAAAAATACTTTGTATACTGCCATGGAGAGACAAAAAATTACAAAGGCAACCACCTAAAAAAAAAATGTGCATTCTTAAAACACATAAAGCGAGTAAAAACTACCAACAAACGTAATCTCATTGAGACAATTTTGGTTAATAAAATCAAGGAACAACCTTCAAGAAAACAAAAGAAATATCTTACGTGTTGGAATGAGCAACTTATGATCTTAAAATCCATAGACAATTTCAAATCAAAAGTATCTAAAACAATGCAATATACTGTAGCCTCCAGTGTATTCCCCTTACTCAGTGCTTGGAATGCAGTGGGCTTGAGCTGTTAATTATTTGTCGTAGATTTTAAAACAGCAGACAGCAGATGGAAAGTTGGGAGTTCATTTCTTATTTTGAACATAATCATTGAAATCACTCATTGCATGGGATCAATAAACAGCGAAATGCTTAGCAACGCAGCTGCACTCAATGATAATATATCATTGAGGTTTATCATTGTCACAATCAGTTGTATTCATTCAATACACATGCATTAATTTTTTTTCTTGTATCTCAATTCTCAATACCAATATAAAAATTTGATAGCTGTTTTGGCCTATTTTTAGCTGTTTTATTGGTAGCCACTTTATTTTGCACAATATTTCATAATATGACGAATATGAATATTATTATCTATGTTAAACAGGTAAGCAGGTGAGAAATGAAACTGCATCACTGAACATAAAAAGTCTAAAGAATGTAAATAGGAAAATTAATACCTAAGAGACAGTAGTAAAATTTCTATAACTAATTATGCTGTCTGGAGTGACTATATGATGGCATGCACCCAAATAGGCTAGACATACTGTACATGGGAAGGGGAGGGGGAGAAATCAACTGGTATAAATGTTTTTATATAATAAATCCTTTTTAAAATGTACACATAGTGACAAGCTAACAAGTGAGTTTTACCTGAGCATCTGAACTACATTGACTCTGGCGATCACTCGCATCTGAGCTTCTGCTGCTTAACCGAGCCTCATCATGAAGAATTAGTGGTGAATCAACTTTCCTATGCTTCTTGCGCCTTTTTAGAGGGCGTGCTTCATCTATAACATTTAGTGACGCAACAGAAACAGGCGCGTAGAGATCCTCTCTGGAGCTTGTTGTACCACTACAGCATTTGAGCTTACTGCTTTGATTACCCATAACGATTTTTACGTTGGATATAATACAAAATGTATAGTGTACTCCGGACACAATCTCTAAACGTTATATTCTGTAAACTTCATGTATCAGTACAGGAATATATTTCTCTGCATGTCTTCACAATTAAATTAACATGAGTATAAAACATAATGACTGTTATGATAACATAGTTTTATGTTATCAAAGCATATTTTTTAATTAATCCAAGAACAATTTCTTTGCACTTCTTCACTGATAATAAATTGAAGAAATGGAACAAACAACAGTGAACTTGTTTTCTTCACAATATCTAATTAATTATTTACAAAGAAGTGTCGCTTTGGTGACATTAAATCGTTTGCTATAAGCAAAAAAGCCAATCTTCAGGTATCATACAATAGTAATAAAATTCCACATAGTACTGTAATTACTCAACCGTGAAATCCACACTCTAACATGACATACATCAGCCGACTTCTTGGAGCAATGAATAAACACTGTGAACATTATCCCCTCACGTTAAAAAAAGCCAAATTCTCGACCAAGTGATCCATATCAACCTCACAGATTCATTTAACACTCCTATCTCATTTATCGTATTCCTCTAGCCTGGTTAATTTTTGCCAATGTTGGAATCAAATTGTTACATACACAGCTACAAATAACCAAATATTTTGTTATCAAATAGTTTGTAAATCAAAGACGGAATGTATAATAAAATCAAGGAACTAGTACTGCGTTCAGTGTCACGAGAGAGAAGTGCTCCCTTGTATTATGGTGGAAGCAACAATGTACGGCAACCAAATCGTCTGATGAAATTCAACTAAAATGTAGAACATATATCAGCTAAAATACTGTTTGAATGTAAACAACTTGAACAAAATGTCTTTAAGATTTAAATCTCAAAGTGTAATTTTTTAAATGATTAAAAAAATCATCTTCAGAGATTCATCCTCGCATCTACTCTTTGATGACAATCTGTAAGAGTGGCCTTCTAAACATCACATTGATTTCAGTATAGCTTAATTCCAGATAAATGAAAATATCCCATGCAGATGACTCAATACTTTCAGATTTACAATGCTATTACCTTCAAAACAGACATGGTATCAATTGTTTATAAAATAACTATCAGGCTTCTCCAAAAATAAATCAAATATAAGATTAACAGACATAAGAATTTCCTTATAGCTATGTTTATACTTCAACCAAAGGTTAATATCCATAAAAAAAAAACAATGAAATGTGGCAAAATCTTTTCCGATATCAAAAATGTTAGTATATCTTTAATCACCAGATGAGAGATAATCCACAATTAAACGTTATCAATTTTTCCCCACAGTAGAATGATCAATGTAGATTCAAAGTTGCAGCAGTCCGAAGTCTATGTAAGCATGAATTATACAGCTTCATGTTCCGAGCATCCGGCCTAGGCCTGTCGACTGAAGTTGAAAAATGGCACAAACAGGCCTAGTGACAGCAAGGGGCTTGTCAATGAGATATGAAAAATAATTGCCCACAACCAAGAGCTTGCACTGCAGTATATTGGTCTGTTTTGATCAGTCTGTGCACTGTGCTATAGCCTGATGAATCCTAGCCTGTCCACTGGACTGAGTGCAGCATGTTTAGTTAATGATGCTTCTCACTGTATCACCTCAGCAAAGGAATCTTATTGATTTTTCATTATCCCTCTCGCAGAAAAACATGAAGGCTGAGTTTACTCGCACAATGATATGAAGCTCGAATGATTTGTTAGCAGTGCAGTCTGATGTCATATTTATTATATTAAATGGTTTGGCTTAATGAAGTATGTGGTTTAGAAGGTGATATGCTTGACTGTACCTCATTAATATAAAATACACATGGCCTGAAAGTATGTAAATTGCATACTTCCCAGAATTCAAAATATCAATGACATTAATATTTAATACGATACATTCTCTATGCAATATTTTAGTTCAGTTGCACAAATACCCGTATTATGTGGTTTTCAAGTCTGTAACGCTTCACAGCACTTCATTAACATAAGTTACACATGGCGTTAGAAAGGGTTTATCACATATTTCCCAGAAGTCAAAATATCAATAAAGAGGTGCTACTGTAACAGCATATTGGTGATCGAGTCTGCAAGCCTACAGTAATTTAAATGGTTAATTTTTTATTATATTCATTGTTAGTTTTTCTAAATAAATATATTGTTTCTCTCAATAATTTTACATATTCATTTTATGTCACATTACCATATTTCAATTCTATATACATTTCATAGTTTTTTCATGAGCTTGTACTATCAATCTAGGCCTATGGAATAAATATGTTATGTTCTGCCATGCATAATGTACAGGTATGACAAATTATTACGCATAAGCATTTTCAGATTTGCAAATGGGTGCAGCCATTAAAAGGTTTATATTTTAAGCTGAAAAATATTTAATAGCAAAACATTGACAAATGTAATGTTGATGTTAATTCTGTAACAGAAATTGTCAACCAATCAGTCAATCAATTGATTATTTAAACAGCACACACATCCATCCCTATGGGATTTGCCCTTTGCACTATCACCTCAAAATTACCAAAAGCCATAATGCAAAAAAAAAAAAAAAAAGCAAAAAGCAAAAAAAAAAAAAAAAAAAAAAAAGGTAAAAGAGTTCTATTTTGAGTTTTCTATTTGTTCCTGTTTCCAATGGATTGCCGAAAATAAAATAAACAAATTAAAATAAAAATATCAAGAGCACTTGCACATTTCATGTGCACAGGAGCATAACTTTACCTTTCAATTCTTCATGTATGGATGTAAGGAGATGCCTTGTTATTACAGTGAAGAAAATTACAATTTACTCAGGTTGAAGATATAATTGCATATTAAAAGAGCAAAGATGTGAGGAAAGGAAGCAATTGTAGGTCATTTGTTCTTCATGAATCTTCTAAAAAAGTCAAATTTACCAGAAGGAAAATATAAGATAAAATATTTTAAAAAAATCACCAATTAATATATTTAGAAATACCTTTATCAACCATTGTTAAAGACAAGCTAATACAATTTTAAAGATCAGTGCAGTCATTATATGAAAGCATGCACTAACTGGTTGCCAATCAACCAATTGGTTGGGAAGGGAATATATAGTACTAGTAAGGGATGGGCATGATTGAAATAGAAAACAAATTTTCCATACTAAAAAATTCAATGAGTTATCAATACATATAATCAAATTTAAAATAAAAAATGATTCTCAGAATTATTAACGAATATAAATTATTACGTTTTCTGAATTTCCATTTTTCCAAAGCAAAAGGGGGAACTAATGGACCATAAAAAGTTATGTTTATTTAAAATCATAATTATCAGCGGGTGACAGATTACAAAACAAGGTATAAATATATTTCGCTTAATTGATATATTTTACACATGTATGTAATAGAGGGGTCTTTATGTCCATCTTTCTTAATTGATTGACATCTTTATCAAGCTAAGTACAGAGGAGGTCTTTGTGCCCATCTTTCTTTAATGATTGACATTATTACTGCTCTTTACTGCTTTCCGTAACAGTTCTACAACCATTTGGGGAGCAATAGCTGTCAGTTACAAACCATTACACTGACTAAAGAGCGAATACCAAGGGTCAAAACAAATTACTCCACAGTCTAAATCAACCAATCAACAAACAGCTCTTTCATTTGGTAGGACCAGAGTAAAATCCACTTTGTTGCATAATGTATCTCTACCGCTGGAATAAAAATGGTTTGATGGATGACTGGAATGATGAAAATGAATATATTTACCTTGTATTTTGTATAATGAGGATGAAGGTAATGATGATAATGTGAAAAAGTATGATCATCATCAATGTGATATCTATGACCACGGTAATGATGACTATGAAAATTAATGAATAAAATAATGAAGAGGACACTGATGGTAGTTATGAGAATGATAACTACCATCATTCTCATAACTACCATCAGTTATGAGAATGATAAGAACTAAGCAAATTATGAGGCAAACAATTAAGTTATTAGTAATCATATCATTTTCTAACAAAGTACTAAGTTTGCCTGAAATGAATTGCCAAGAGCATTAATTAGGTCATTACACAGGTACCTAGCAACCAGTCAAAAACAATCTGTAGCCAATGATTTTCATTAAATCAAAACTGATTACATTTGTTAAGATCAAAGCAGTTAATTAGGAAGATTGGATTTGAATAGCTTGGTGTTGTCTTCCAATCAAAGGGTCCTAGGTCGAAATACTGTTACACTATAAAAAAATTGTTAAATATAAAATTTTATCCACCATTTTTCACAAATTAAAAAGCAAAATTTACCACAAAGAGAAATTCACATTTTAAAAAAAGTATATTTAAATAAAAATATTCCCTAGAAATATCTAACAAACATTTTAAAATTTTAAAACCATTGAGAAAAAAAAATACAATTATATAAAAAAACATGCAAAACCGTACCAATTAATGAAGAAAGAAATAAGGTTGAGATAAACCAAAATCAAACCTCCAATATTAATAAATTACCATGTGTTATCAATAATTAAAATCAATCTTCCATATTATAAAATCACCATGACTTATCAATAATTAAAATCAATATTCCATTGTTTCAATTTCCTTATTAACTTAAAGCCAACTTACATCAATCCGTAAATCGACAGACCATGGATTATCCATCTTAAGCAGACTACTGTCAACCAGCTTAGAATTCACCTTCAAGAAATGAATAGACTCAAACCATATTTCTAATTAATATTTTAGCCTAGGCCTGGCGATTACAACCGTATCACAGAGTCATGGGCAGCTTGTCCGCGCTAGGAAAGCCCTATCATCTTCTGTTAGATGTCCAGATAAAAGGGCCTAGCGATGAAGTTTTCGACATGCCTATTTGATATTATCATAACAAGCTTATAGTATTGACATTACAAACTTTGTAAGCACAGTATGACAACCATCTGCCACTGACATGACAGGCTATTAAAGGCTAGCAACTAGATAGATCCAAAACTATTAAGCTTCTGTCCGTAAAAAATAATATAATATCTAATTCATTTTACTAGAAATTTAATAATTAAAAAACTTAATTACTTAAAACTGTTTAAATTTGAGTAAACATAACCTGCCAATGAACTAAAGACTTTCTGTCAACCATGTGCATTGGCACGCCCTCTTTTCATTAACCAGTGCTGTGGGCATCGATTCAAACTACGGAAGTACCAATTATATATCTTTAGTTGAATATTTTTTATTTTAAGAAATATTATTGATGTTTTTTGAGAAATATCAACATATAAATAAGCTATTGGTGGACTAAGAGAATGTTACATAAGGCCAGTGACATCATCACTGTGTTTGCTCCACACTGATCAAATATCAGATACTGTAGATGGAATTTCTGATATGAATGCAATGTCCACATAGACAAACCAAGTCGTAAATATCAATGAAACAAAGACACAAAGAAAACAGACAGATGCTTTATTTTCTAGGCTATAAATAAAGGAGCAAAAGAACTCAAAATTATATACAAAAAGGTCTAAACTCACTCAAGGTCTGCCCTAGATGCTATAAGGTATTTCAAATATTGCTTAATAATTAAATGGAATTTGATAGTAAAAACAATAAAGTTGTATCTATTGTAGCTCATGGATTATAATAATATAATTTAATTTAATAATTTAATTTGGTGTTCAATGTGTTCCATGTGTTTGATCCAATGACCCGGGGTAGTAATGTGAGGCGCTTAGAGGCTTTGTAAAGGCATGAAGCGCTATATAAGAACGACATATTATTTATTTATAGGTGCTTTTTCCATAATTTACTAGTTTAACCTGTTTCATGAAGAATGAAGAAAATCATGAACAAATAGAAACATTGCAGATCCTCCACACACTCTCAGTATTTGGTACAAATAATTCCAGGCTATTATTGAGTACTTAAAGCTGGCAGCACATGCGTTTTATATTCTATTGTAATTCCATTTTGATACTCGATGATGTGTATGCGGACGTGTGATGAAAGACTGACGTACATTTACCAAGTCAATCGTTTCGGCCAACGACCATTCCAGATTTCAGGAGAGAATTGAATGCTTAGACATGTGCAGATGAACATGACGTCATTCGTTCTACATTGTAAGTCTACATTGTAAGTCGTTGCAAATTGAAAGCTCACTTATAATAATCTCAGAATTACCAAAGCTTCAAAAACTACTAAAGGTTGACATCATAAGAAAAAAAAGAACAGAAACACCAGCAACAAAGGGTTCGTTCATTTTACATAACATTAGCAAGGTTTCTTAGGAGTACGCTTACCTGAAAATGTAGGATGATAGTCCACACAAGGCCTAGCGTAAGCTTCGGGTTGCCATTGACGATTTCATCACTCCTGATGTTGACTAACATAACCTATCAAATGTAAGAAATTAACGAAAAATAAATGTTTTTTATTTTTTAGTTTATAACCAAACTTATCTAATAATCATGTACTTGATTATATTCAACTGATTATACTCCCAAAAAAAGAATAGCAATACAGTACAGGATGAAAGGCTACATAATAATCATTACAATATCAATTATGATTAAACACCTTGAATAATTTGAATTTTGATTTGAATAATTATTTGCTTTTACCTTCTTTTGTTGCAGAAACTTGAGCGCATTCCCAACATTCTGCAGGCGATGGACACGTAGTCTTCCACGCTCACGAGGCTGTTGATGAAAAGAATCGTAAATTTATCAGAATTTGATGGATAAATATCACTCTGTTAATATTCACTAATTCACTAAAATAAGGCAATACATTTTTATACCCTAAAACTTCATTATTTAAGGATCTTTAGAAGCAAGTGGGAAAACATATGAATAAATTTTGTATTCCCATAATGACAATAAAACCGTATTTAGGATATATTTCTACCGTAAAAAAAATTAAATTTTATACATGCTAACAAAAGGAGGGCACTTTTAAACATTCACTCGAGATCCTAATGTGTGGTCTTACATAGAAAGCAATGATGCCATGCAAACAGTTCAATTAATTTGATAATGCTCATGTTTATTTAATTGAGAAGAAGTAAGTATTTAATATTTAAAAAAAGAGCCTGATTTGGAATAAACACTTCCCTCAATCAAACGCCCTGGAAGCAACATCATTCTCAACAAATTTTATTAAAGTTGTACTCTAGTAGAATTGCATTTTTTTCTAACCTGGTTGGGATTAATTAATCGCATTAACACTTTGACAGTTAGTTCCACATTTACAGAGAAATTTGTGGGTGTTTGAGTATAGGTACCATTTTACACTAAAAAAAAATGCAGGCCTTCCTCAAAAATTCCCCCTCAAAACCCTTTCAAGCAATAAATGTTTAATTGAATAAATACAGTAAAGTAGCATACTTCATTAAAACCTGTTTTTATATTATTTAGATTTCAAAACGTATTTTCCAATAGGTGCCTACATGTTTTTCTTCTATTTTCTCAGTAAGTGAAATTAGTGAACACTGCCCTCTATACTCTGCTGATACGGCTGAATGACACCTAGCCTATTTGCATAATGTAGCTGCTGTCACATGGTAATGGGAAATTCCCTGGCATAACCTACCTAATTAAGGGGATTACTTTATTTTTTCCAGATGTGAAATAATACAAAAATCAATCTTGCGTTAAAAAGAAGCAGAAAATGGGTTTGAAAGCTACAACCAGAATTCTAATATCTCTACTATGTTGATAACAACGCCAAAAATATTTTATGCATCGATTTCAATATGTCAAAGGGTGTTGTTAAGTATAATGTCATAATAAAAAAGCACGTATTTCACTGTACGCACAAAAATGAATAGGTCTATTCATCTAGTTTCCATCATCAACAATAAATAAGAGTAAAAACGACATTATTAGTTTATGTACAGTAGAGCATCATGTGAAGAATAAGTGGTGAATGACAAAGTTGACACACTGTACTTATCAGCATTCCTTGTCCTATGTGCCAATTTGTTTATGTACTGTACACTTGAACATGAATTCAACAGACTACAGATAAAAATTCAACTTCAATTTTTAATGTCATTTATCGTTGCATATCCCATTTTCCTTGATCTGCATACTGTACTTACAATTTTCTCTCCTGATAAAGCTTCTAGTAGGGAGATAAGATTATGGCCGTCCCGAAAATCTTTGTATAGGTCACTGATTTTCTTGTTCACCTGAAAGAAAAAAATAAAATTGATATAAATATTAGAAAATACTTATCTTCATCTTAAAATACAAATGGAAGATTTATAACATTATAAATTATGAATACAATGTTTGTATGAATTGAAAGTTGAAGTGAATTTCATGTCAACATTTTAATATTATGCGGTGATGTGATGATGGAAAATGATGATAGTTACAATGGTCATGTGAGCATAATGAAGATGCAGATGACTAAGAAGACGATGAATATGCAAATGATGCAAACGATGAATAAAAAAAGATGAATATGATCACAATAAATATCACGATGGGTAATGATGGTGATGACAATAACGGCAACGATGATTGACAGTGATGATAATGATGAAGATGATGATAATGATGATATTAAGGATTATGATTACAGTGATGGTGATGATGATCATGATCATGATTATAATGAAATAATAAGATTATGTAGTGAAAAAAGGGAAGAAGAGCATACATAGAAGAGTATGAAAAGATCAAGTAACAAGTTATTTTCCATATATGGCATTTAATTTACAAAAATAACACTAATACATCGAAACATGTAAACATCAGAATGACACCAAAAATATAGCAAACCACACATGGAAATTCTGTTACCACACTTTCAAGGTCAGAAGTATCATGCATCATTTAATTCATAAAATGATGATTCATTAATTCAGCTTGAACACTTCACAATCAAGTATGAATCAATGAATCAATACATTTACATACATAATGTAAATGTCAATCTCATAACCAATCTAAGAAGCCCTATCCAGACTATCAAATTTTATATAACAAAAACATGTGATATGCCTAAATATGGTCATGATGACATCACATCATATTGTTCTATATCATGTTCTATATTGGCATATAACAGTATTCTGTCGAAGAAAATTTGATAATCCGGACATACTGTAGCTTTAATGTTTTCCATTTGTCAAATAGATACCATTCTATAGATCTGTTTTTTTCATTTCGGCATTCTTTCATACCTGTTCATATTTACATTGTAAACACTAACCTAATAACCAATTTAGGAGTATTAGCTCATACGTCCATATATTTGTTATGTTTATTGTAAGTTCTATTAAGTTAAAGCTTTATTATCCCCTGAAAATGACAAAAAAATCATTAAAAAATCACTTTGAAATTAACTTATTTTGCAATTACATAAACATTATTAAATTGAGCATAGAAATTATTGAATATTAAAAATGTGTACCCTGATCTTTATGCTGGATCATAATAAGAATAATAGAAGCACTTCAAGTGACTGGTATATAATCATTTTAAAATTATGTAAAATTATGGTTAAACATTATTTAAATACACTAATTTCTATGTTCAAGTTGACAATTTTATGTTACTCCAAAATGAGCAAGTTAATTTCAATAAAAATGATTTTTATGGTACTTTTGGTATATTTTTTGTCTTTAAAACATTCTTTTTTAAAAATGTTTTGGTTTGTCTATTCATATTCCTTGACGGTGCTCACTCACTGCACGTCCGTTCAAAACTGGCGACTTTTAAAGTTCTGATAACAAAAAGAACAAGAACAAAAACAACAAAAACAATTTGCCTTGAGATAATAGTAGTACTGTATATTTTGCATTAATGTACACTTTACTGTCTCAACAAACTGATATTTCTTTTAAATTTATTTATTTATCAGGATGTGTTAAGCATTTCAGGGATGTTCATTTATGTTGCTAGATGCTGCTGACTCTTCCATTTTGTTTTTGAGGGGTGTTCTCCCTTGGGAGGAAATCGGCAATTAGTTGGTTTATCAAGGCAAGAATTCACAAAATAAAATTTACATTTATTTTGTATTCAACAATGCTTGAAGAGGGATCGGTCTCATGATACATGAAGCTATAAAGCATTGAATATTAATATTTGACAGTTTAACAACAACCAACAATAGATTTATAGGGCTAGAGTAATTATTACCATAGCCTTTAATGGTGAATTTCTGGTAATGTTAATTTTGTGACGATAATGGACAAATTATACATCCCATGAAGAAAAGGTTATCTGCTTCAAAATATAGGCATCATCATTAACAACAATACAAAAAGTCATTATTGATGTTTTTTTACATTAAATAATAAGCAGTCAAGAAAGCATTTTGAGTCTTGTGCTTTTAGAATTGCGGGTCATTATTCACAATCAGAGGCCAGTTACTAAGCCCTGGAGTCATTAAAATATCTCGCATATTGGTGCCTGGGATTACTGTGCAATGTTTTAGAATGTACTTAACAACAATATCATGTATTGTATTGTATTGTATCATGCACATGCCAGTCTAAAAATACTCTCCTAAGAGCACTGGGGGTCCATCATGGCAAAATGAGTAGTACTGTTATCAATATAGCAGGAAGTGTTTTGAAACTTTTGGGAGAAAGCACAAAAGCATTTACTGTATAAACATCTTGAAAATTGCCCAATCCTTTAATGAACACTTCTCTTAAAATTTTAGTAGCCATCCTACAAGGACATTCCTTCCCCTACTGACATTAGGCCTTCTGAACTGGATGAAGTTCCTCCAATTCAAACCTCACCGCAGATGGTTCTCCAATTGATTAACAAATTGAAGTTCGGGAAAGTTCCCCGGATCTGACAATATTACAACTTCTATGTTGAAATTAAGTGCTATATATGTATGTGAGCCATTATCTAAAATGTTTAATATCTCACTTGATAAAGGTATGTTACCAGACGATTGGAAACATGCCAATATAGTTCCAGTGTATAAAAAGGGAGAGTGAGCTTGTGTTCGGAATTACAGGCCAATATCTCTGCTCTGTTGTAGGCAAAATGCTCGAAAGAGTAGTAGTTGACAACATTACATCATTTATGTTAGACAAAGGGCTTGTCTCCAGTTTTCAACATGGATTCATTAAGGGCCTTTCTTGTTCTACTCTCTTGTCGTCAGTGATTCACCATTGGTCTGCAATTCTTGACTCAAGATCCCCTCCCCATATTGACGTAGTGTTTCTAGATTGGAGCTCTGCATTTGACCGGGTTGATCATTCCGCTCTTCTGGCTAAACTTTATAATTATGGATTTTGTGGCTCGCTCTGGAGGTGGCTTCATTTTTTTTTTATTGGGCGCTCTCAAACAGTTCTTTTTCGGGGTCAATCTTCTCCTGTTGCCCCTGTGACCTCTGGGGTCCCCCAGGGGTCAGTCCTTGGGCCTATTCTTTTTAATTTATTTATCTGTGACCTTCCTGATACTATCCAATCTACTATCCCTCTTTACGCCGATGACACTCTTCTTTATCGTGCTATTTTCTCTTCTAATGATGAAGCCATCCTCCAGAGTGATCTCGACCATGTTTGTAGGTGGAGCGAGGGGTGTGAAATGTCCCTCAACCCGAACAAATGTAGAGTAATGCGAATCACTCGATCAACTAGTCGAGCACAATCTCCAAAAAGTTATCACATCAATGAAGCTTGCCTTCAGCTCACTTCTACTCACAAGTACCTTGGTGTTAACATTGCATCTAATTTATCATGGGGTGCTCACGTTAATGATGTCACTTCCAAGGGTCTGAAACTTGGCTTTATTAAGCGAACTTTGAAATACAATCACTCCGAAGCCTTTATCAAATTATATAATTCCCTCGTGAGACCAATTTTAGAGTATGGAGTACCGAGTTGGTATCCATTTCAAGCTGGACATTTGAAATCTATTGAAAAGGTTCAGAGAAAAGCAACTCGTATGAGCATCCCAAATGAACTCAGATCTGTGTTAAGCTATGAGGAGAGATTAGTTAAATTTAACTCTATGAAGGCTAGATACGATTT
>NW_022728501.1:63974-138062 GCF_011630105.1 Anneissia japonica | reverse complement strand
TGTTATTATTGTTGTTATAATAATAATAATAATAATAATAATAATAATAATAATAATAATAATAATAATAATAGTAATAGTAATAGTAATAATAAAAACAACAATAATAATATAAGTAATGAACTTATTTTAATTGTTAATTATTTTTGTATTTTCACACACATATATATATATATATATACATATATATATTTTTATAATGTATTTATACTGCTAGTCCATGTTTCCCCCATTGCTTGGAGAGCCACTCAGACAGTAATTAATTTTACTTTTTGGTAATCCTGCCGGCTCTTGGGGAAAACATGGATTACCTTTTCGAATTTTCTGAATATTTTACTGTATTGTTATGATAAAAAAAAAAGGCGAAATAAATGAAATGAAAATATCTATTCTCTTTTGCATGTAATTTGTAAAACAACTGTCCAACATGCACCATAAAGTAACATTAGTACTTTTAAAAGGTACAGAAATCTACTTTCGCTCTATTCGTAATTCTCAGTTGTGTAGAGGGCCTCTCTTTCAGGCCCATATGCTGGGTTGTGAATGATGGGGGAAGGGGTATTTTTCCGGGAAAATAGACCAAACTTGACTGGGGAAGGTGGCCAGGGTCGCCTATGGCATAACTTCCCAATCTAGGTGGATCTTCAGCACTGGATGGGGTGTTCGTCCAAACCCAACTCCCCTCAGTGTATGGGTCTGTTTTTACAATTCTTAATTATTATTGTGGGCATTATTAACGCTAATTCAATTACATTCAAGAGGCTGAGAGTAGGTGTTTTTAATGAAAATATATTATCCACACACAATATGACTGAAATTAAATATTCCCAATCTAGGTGGACCTCCAATTCTGGATAGGGGCTTCGTCCGCACCCCAAACCACCCTTCCATCAGTGTACGGGCCTGTCTTTGTAATTGTTCAGTTTTTGTGTTATTAACATTGTTATTTCTTTATTGTT
Organism: Anneissia japonica; assembly: GCF_011630105.1. Lineage (NCBI taxonomy): Eukaryota > Metazoa > Echinodermata > Crinoidea > Comatulida > Comatulidae > Anneissia > Anneissia japonica. The sequence continues at coordinate 137,103 of NW_022728501.1, read as the reverse complement.
TTGCTGGAAATTTAATAAAATATATAATATAAAATTTGCTATATTATGTCAAATATACTCTCTTATCTTTTCAACTGTCTTTTCAAACTGAAAACATTAGAAACTTGTTATCATTAATACTGTTTAATTGATTAATTAAAACCAATTTTACTACCTTGGCAATTTCACAGCTTTTGTTGTCTAAAATAAACGTAATATCTCCTTCAGTGAACAGAAATAAACTACAAATATGTGTACACTACAAATTTAATCTTGATTTTTTCACTTCCATATTTCGTAAATGACACAAGTTGGACCTTTTAATATCACTGTTAGGAGTCGTTCACAATTACCAACATTTTCACAAGTGTACAAACAGTACGCTAGGGGGAGGGCGCAGACTTTTACATTATGAAAAATGTTGATTCAAAATAACATGCAATATTTAAAATGATCAGATTTTTATGACCAATTATAATGTAACGATGGATATAATATACATTTTTATATTAAACCAAGTGCAGTACTTTGGTTGACTTCACAAAAAAATGGAGAATGGTTTTGCAAATCAAAATTTTTTTATGTACACTTTGAAGGGGAGGGAGGAAGTACCGAAAGAGAGTACTGTTTGTACAAACTGCGAAAATGTTGATAATTACGAACGACTCCTTAATATATTTAAATCAAATTGCTACAATCATCTGAGCACTTGCATTGTTATGCATTTTGTTTGAATTTAGGCTTTAGAATCCTTGTAATAACACATAATTCTATAACACACAAATTAAAAAAAACATAAGATGAATGCACAAACTCTTTCCTTATCAAATCCATGTTTATACCTGAAAGAAACTTGATCTGAACTGGGTGCGTAGGCCCAGGTATGGGCTAAGGAAATATTGATCTAACCTCACTTGCACTATGTCGTCTATATTATACAATGCTTACTTTATCTAGGTACAAAAGTCGACAAAATGTACCCAAACACTAAACATACTCCCCATCGATTTTGTTGACTGCTGTTCAACAATATGTGAAAGGATGCCACAATGAAGAATAGCGGGATACTTTGATTCCAACTTGGTTGATTAAACCGAGGAGCTCCTCGACTAAACAATAGAGGTATTATTATACCTCAGTGATTAAACATTAGCTACCCGAGTAGGACTAACATTTTAATGGCTCAGGTGAAACAAGTTCATCTTTATTGTTAGAAATTTGAAAGGAACAGTAGCTTGGTGTTAAGACATGTCCTCTATTTCAAATTCTAGGACCTTGATTTCATATTCATAAAAAGGAGAACTATTTTCTCACACTCAAATCCTTATGCCACATTATAGGATACTAACAATACCGTAAAACCTCGAATAGAAGCCAAATGAACTTAATCTCGAGAAGAAGCAATTTGGAATTGAAGCCCCCTCCTTAGTTTGCAAAAGCAGCCTCGAAAACATGCTTGGTTTATGAACAGTTATTTAGGTGATTTAATGCCAGTTCGTACACTCCATGATACAGAATGATGTTACAGTGATCATATTTATTGCTTTATAATAGTAATTCCCAAAATTTACAGCATTCATTTGAAGAAGCCCCACTCTTTACTTTGCAAAAGTAGCCTTGAAAAGGAGCCCATCCAAAGTTCACAAAGAAAAAAGAAGCCCAGGGCTTCAATTCGAGGTTTTACGATAGAACTTTTATGCCATCTAGTTAACAGTGTTATAATTATTAAACTATTCCTTTTTAGACTTCTACTTCTTCTATCTGTCTGTCTGGAAAACTGATGGTTGCAATTCAAATATAATGTATTCTAACCATATTTCGCATGAATTTACATGCAATAAGATAATGCAATTACACTATTGCATTGTTTTTTCAGTCAGTTTTGGTAATGGTAAATATAAATAATAAATATTCTAATCCTCAAATGGGTTTAATATATCTGCAAAAATTGTACTCTATTCTATAATAATAATATGGTCAGAATTCCACTCCAAATATGGTAAAACAACTACCTTAATGATTATGACAGCGCAAATTTAATACCCTGTACCTAATTAAACGATGCACTGGTCAACTAAATAGCTCGCTTAAGTCCAAGGCTGCGCTTGCTCATGCATGAAGCGCGGAATATGCACGGCCTAGAGTTTCCAGCTCACATGGCATACAAGCGGAAAATTCTGCAATCGTGCATAATGGAGTTATTTTGCAGAGTGCAGGGGTCAATGCCTGTGTACAATTCCTAGGATGTTTTCTACACATTAATTTGACTTCTATAATCTTTTTGTATCAAAATTGTCTGTTGATTAATATTTTGTTATTATGTTGGTTGCAGGTTATGGTATTATGGTTAAGATTTAGCCTTGTTACTGAGGTTCCACGTCCAATTCTCTGGATATAACCCACAAAATCAGCTCAATTTTGTGTTCAAATGGGTTGGGCTTTTACACAAGGAATTACGGTAAATTATTTACTGACATCCGAGTTACAAATATCTATGGGACACATAAGTAGGCCTAAACATTCAAATATTCTGTTTATCTTATTTTAACCTGAAAAGTACTTTAATTTCTCTACTGTAGTTAAATCTGTTATTTTTTAACAACAAAGTTTTTTTTAACCCTGATATTATCTGTTTATACATTTTGTTAATAACAAAAGAAAAATAAATAACCCACAGGCTGTAATTCCTATCTTTTCATCTCATTCTCCAATTACAAAAATGCACTTTTCATATTGTACTGTAGGTTAATTTTTGAAAGAAAGAATTCTTGTGTGTTATTAAGCTACTTGACTACCCATAAGATGGTAATGACATCTGTTCATCAATTTTGGAAGAAAATACCTCAAAACTGCTATTTTGGCAAAGGCACCAAATTTGACAGGTTACTGCAAAATTGATTGGATTTGAGAACTTTTACATATAGTAATGTGAGAAACATTTTGAAAATAAATACTACTAAAAAAATAACTGACTGATGAACCAGAACTCTTCACTAGATTTTTTTCTGATCTAAAGCCAGTGGCTTGAAAGTTATGATTAATAAAACAGTTCAAATTTAAATTATGGTGTTTGTCAATTACCTTTGATTAATATTTCTCTCTGTTAATATACACTGTTCACATTTTGAAAAAAAAAAAAAAAAAACATTTTTGGATTGCATTCTGGGTAATATTATTATATTGACCCAAAAGGTTTTCAAAATCAAAGAACTGAGTAGAAACTTTTGACAATTTTTTTAACCAACAATCAAATATATTATGTTTGTAAGTAGAAACAAGCAGAAACAAGCTCTAAACTGTGAAAAACAGACCTAAAACTGACCATGTACTTCAATCTTAATAATATGAAATTTTAAAGCGTGACACTTCCCTTTAAAAAACAGAATGATTGAGTAGCTAATGGTAAACCCCTCCAAGCAAACCAAGCCCTGATTTCTCATGTTAGTGTTAGTGAGAAATTTCCATTTCTGCTGAAAGACTATATGCATGTGTGACAAACTTAAATTTCGGCCAATTACAAAAACAAACATGTTTCTCATTCCTTGCTACATCTCTTTTTTGATCATTTTCTTTTTTAGAAAAATGAGGAAAACACCCAAAAAATCCTTGCTACATCTCTTTTTTGATCATTTTCTTTTTTAGAAAAATGAGGAAAACACCCAAAAAATCCTGCAGAAATTTAAATATAGAAATGTGAAGGCATGTGTCGTGGCCATCTTTCTAAAAAAAACAAAAACAAAAACGCAAGAACAAAATAATTTGAGGTATATCTTTACCTTCCCCACTCTACAAATATTTAATTTCATTATGAAACCTATGCAATACATTATTTTAATTAATTGAATGAATGACATACACACACTCATGAATATTTATAACATAACATTCTGATCACGCTTTAACCTAATGCATAGTTTGTAAATGGCATCATACTACACTAAATTGAATAGTAGGCCTATTCTTTTAAGCCGACTCACTCAAGCAAATCCACCATGTCATATCATTAATGAAAATTAAAAACAGATTCAAATGTCATTTCTCTAGTTAACAAAATGATGTAATTTGGGGGTTACATTTAAGTTACTATTACTAGTATTTATTTACATTATTAAATCACTTAAAATTATGGTATTTATTGTTGTATTGTTAATAGTAGGGAGGTCTAGTGTCTCCCTGAATATTAGAAACACCAGAGGTTGCTGTAGTGAAACAAATTATCGTCAGTAAGTGAAACTTTTTAACATTTTATTCACCTACATTTACTATGCAATTAGTTGTAACAGTGTTTAATAATGATCATTTATTTAATCAAATTCAAAATCAAAATACAGTATATGACTAATAACAAGATAATTGGCACACCTAATAAATTTTTAAGCATATTCACTAAGGTATTTAACCTTCCTGGAACTGTTTCTGGAAGAAAATATGACAATCAATAATCACACTAACAAATGCATAGAAAGTTTTGGAAGTGCTTGGTGTCATCCATAAGATTAAATCAATGTAACCATGTGAATGCATGTTAACTATGTACAGTGTACTTGTACTCCCTGTATTAAGATGCAAAGTACATCATGGGAATCTACATATCCTAGCAACCAAAATCATAAACCAGATAAAATCTCTACCCTAAGGAATATCTTTATCAGTTTATCACATTACTGCAATTAAAACAAAAGTTTCTAAAAGGGTTATATCCTCAATAAGGTCAAACTAATTTAATGCCATGTGAAATCATGTTAGCTATCACAATGCCCTTATATTATCTGTATTAAGTTATGCATGTGATGTTATGTCTCCGAGCAACCAAAATCATATCCTTCAGGGGAAAAAAAATCTCTGAAGAATACTAGTAATGTACATGATCTCCAACCCTCATCAGCATTTGAAAAAAAAAATGGATTTATGTATCAAAAAAAAAAGTTATTACCTATGGCATTTGATATTTTATTTAGAGCTTTGGTTAATTCCATAATAATTGTCAAACAAGAAATAGATCAACCTTGTGCCCATGACCTAAAAACATACAAGGATAAGACAACTTAGTATTTCATATCACTGACAAAAAATCTGTAATTACAGTAATCAAAATCTGAAAGAATCCATTATGAGTGCATTTAAAAGACACTTTCATTTGTTTGTCAGTTTCATTGTTCTTTGGACCAAATATTAAATGAAATGAAAATCAAATCAAAATACTACTGAAAACTACAATATTTAAGGGGGAAAAAATTAGGAAATGTAATGAATAATAATATGTTTTATTACTTCTTTTTAGTTAAAAAGTTAATTTTAAATTTAAATTGCTCATTTAAAAAGTCCAAGATATAATAAATTTTGAATAAGTCAAAGATTTAAAAAGCAAATTTTCAATGAGTTATCAGTACACATGTTTAACTAAACATAATCTTAAAACTGCTGCCAAAAATTTCAAGGGCACCGGTATATGGAAAGTTTATAGGAATGGTATTATTATTATATTATATGGTATTATACAGTATATATTATTATTATATTATTATGGTATTATATGGTATTATATATTATTATATAGTATTATTAGGAATGGTATTATTATTATTATAGGAATGATATTATTTAAACATCTGTTATTGTGGTGAGAAACATATTTTTTTTTGTTTTAATGTTTAGTTAGAAGCTAATTACTTCCTTATAATAAAAAAATAAATAAATAAAGCAATTCATTTTCACCTCCCTTCAAGTTTATATTCAGATGAAGTTATACCTTTAATGATTGCTTATAATTCTTTGGGTCTTAGTTACATTCATGCAAATTATAAATTTGCATCCCATTTTCTCTTTCAATTTAAGTTAATTTTCTGAAGGCACTGAATTGTGATGAACTAGTGAATAAAAAGTATTATTGAACTGGACTATTAAGTTTGAAAAGCAATAACACTAATATATAAAAAGTATTATTTACAAACAAGAGAAATTATATGTTACCGAATGGACGGTAATATAGGTTCCTTTAATTCCAATGCATCTTTCACAGACTGCGGTAGGCTTACTGTTGAAGTAGTTAACCCACTACAAAAATATTATTTACTTATTCTTTTTAACAATGTTTGGAGGAAAATGTCCGTAAAAGGAATAACAACCTGAATTGTAGGATCTTGCAACATAACAGTGACAAAAAATGATAATCAAGTGTATCAATATCAGCTTAAATAAACAATTAACACTGATTGTATGTTTACACAAAAAACTTAATTATAATCTCATTAATGATTGGCCGAATGGCTACTCCGGTGATGTAATCTTTCTAAGTGAGTGAGATTGATCATTGGCCAATCAGAGAACGGCTGTTTCATCGTAGAATATATTACCTATCATAATAACCTGTTTTTTTAATTTGCTCTCTTTTTTTAAATTTTATTTTTTGACTGTCATATCTCATTAAACTATATCCTATTTTTCTATATCCTGAAACTATTTGAATGTCTATTTTGATTCAATTCAAATTTAACATTATTTTATGTATGTTTGCAATAGAGGTTAATTCATTTGTGAAAGTCAAAACAGGGGGGGGGGGAAGAAGAAAACGCAGATGGTAATACGTAATAGACAGGAAGGAACTAGAAAATATATTTAATTTATTTTGGACTAATTGTGGAGATTTTGTCGACAGATATGGCTGGGTATTATTTATCACACACACCTACACACAAAAGAAAAAAACTAAAGCTAATAACAGAATTTTAAAAACAAGGGATTATATAACTTAAAATGTTTAGGCCTTCTTTATATAGTTGTGTTTCTAAAACAGGGGGGGGGGGAAGAAGAAAACGCAGATGGTAATACGTAATAGACAGGAAGGAACTAGAAAATATATTTAATTTATTTTGGACTAATTGTGGAGATTTTGTCGACAGATATGGCTGGGTATCATTTATCACACACACCTACACACAAAAGAAAAAAACTAAAGCTAATAACAGAATTTTAAAAACAAGGGATTATATAACTTAAAATGTTTAGGCCTTCTTTATATAGTTGTGTTTCTGCTGTCTCTGATTGTTTTTTTATGTTTATGTAAGGACCACAATGGAAATAAGTTTGGTACTTTATTGTGATCTTTATCCTTTTGAATATGATGGTATTTCAATCACATTACTGATAAATTTGGTTTGATGGATTTGACGCCATAGAAATATCTCGAGCTAAAATATACTTTATTTATTATACAAGTGTATTCTCTAGTAATTTTCCATGAAAACTATTCTGTCATTACAATAATGTTAATGAGATCCATTATAGTGTAGATTAAATTAAGGGGTATTATAGAGATCCAAAGTGACAGCTCGGATCTGTAGATTGTACCAAATGGGTCAGAGGTTAAAATAGTAGCACTTAAGCAACTGTCTACTGGATGTGATGATGGATTGGCTAATTACTGTCAATGAATATTTAATCTAGGTTGTGTCTAGTATACAATACAATGAATCTAATTTGTTTTATGAAATGAAAATTACAAATGAAAACAATCAATTAAATACTGTGTAAATAACAATTAATTTGTAATCATACATAAATTTGAATATATTTTGATTATTAAAATTTCTAACCTTTTGATCTTTTAAAATTATAAATATACATTTTGATATTCATTACAGGGGCATAATGTGAAGCACTTAGAGGCCTTATTGGCATGAAATGCTATGTAAGTCTAGCATATTATTATTATTTTAAAGTCAATAACATATTTTTAAAAAAATAAATGTTTTATTTGGATTTGTATAACACATTACAATAGAATACCACAGTTGTGTCGTCACAATGCCAGGTGGCGCCCTATGTTGCCAACCAGATGTTGGCGACCGTTCATTACGCCTGAATGACTTCATAGTCTTTCTGGAATAGGAATTTTAAAATCTAATATTTTACCATCAAAATGTACTAAAAACATAGAAGCTCGCATTATATTAGTTATCGAACACACATTTAATCATCAATTAAAATTTACAAAGAAAAACTAAGCTACAACATCTTAATAATTACGTTAGAAACTGGGATCAATGGTTTTGTCAGTGGAGATAATGGCGTCCGGTTGAACTCATTTTGCAACGATAGCAACGGAGTAGTATCATGTGTTATCGTGACGTAACACTGTAGTACTCTATAACCATACCTGTAGTTAATATTAATAGGCCCATAACCAGCTTGAGTTAGGGGAACAATTTAAAATATGAACGGAAATCACTTTGTGTACAGGTAAAGGAGGTGGTTCCACCATGGAGGTATGGTTTCATGGATTTTTTGTTTTTTGATGAATAGAACAAAATTGCAAATTGATATTACAATAATTTATGTAAAGGGACAAACATTATGTTGAGTGTTGATGTTGAATTTAGTGTTAATGTTGAAAACAGACTAAATTTGAAAAGGATTATATTTCTTCTCAGAAGAGATATAATACTATTATACAGGTAGATCATTCATTAACAACAAGTTAAAAATATTCAGTACTTCAACAGTTCACTGTATGTGATCTATGAGGAGACAATGGTTCTCACAGCAATAATGACAATACATCTTCAGTAGCATGACATTATTGGATATGTGTTGGCACTGTTGCCATGGGAACCACTAATTAGTGATGACACAAAGGTAGCAGCTATTCCATGGATTATATCATGCCAATTGGAAGTTTTTTTCTTCAGAACTGAACAGCTCTGGACATTTACAATATAAAATAAAGCAGGAATTGGATTTTGGATTATTAGGCCTAAATTTAGCTGAATCTCTTCTTATTATTACTGTATACAATTTCATATAGTTTATAAAACTTCCCCCTTCCTATATTTCACCTTAATTTCCCACTTGAACCAAACTGCAAGATTAGAATCATAATGGTATACACTTTTATATAATAACCACTGAAACATCACCGAGGCTCAGTGTTCTATGTTTATGCCAATTTCAGGCACAAATATTCTTATTTTGTTCTTATTTTACACAATTTACAAAGATAGAAAATATTATTGTACAGCAGTATATTACTGTACTGTATTACAGATGGTATTGCATAGTCACAACTACTGCACATAAGCTATAGGTAAGTCCAGTTGATTTTTTATTACATAAAAACCTAATTTGACATTTTTTCCTCAGCCTCAATTTGTTCTAATTTTTAAAGCAAGTTCAGCCTCAGTGTTCTTAGAAATTTGTTCCTATAAAAAAAAAATAGTGTAGAAAAGGAAATAGTAAAGTTAATCTTGATTAAGAAGCTTAAAATGGTTAGCATGGATTAGGAAGGAGGAAGGAAAGGATATAAAAATACTGTTTAGTGATGACACAGGTAAAGTTAAGCAATATAAATGTTATTATTATTGAGGAGGAAGAAAAATATTTTTTTAGATCGGTGATACAGGTTAGGTTTGTTTTTCAAACTAAAATTAACCATACATTTAAAGCCCATTACAGAAAAATTAATCTTTGGCTTGAATATTGAAAGAAATATTTATTGTAAGTAAAGTATGTCTGGAGTAAAGTATGTCTGGAGTAAAGTGAACTGGAGTAAAGTGAATACTGGTACAAATGTATTGTTTAATTCCCCAAGGTTAAGTATAATTACTTGTGAAGAATCTGAAATGGCAAAAAATAAGTTCCTTTTTGACACAACTTCATCAATGAGTCATTTAATCAACCTAGCATTAGAATCCTCATCCAAAAACTCGTTTCCTAGCAACTACCATTCAGTTTCCTCGTTTACTCTGAAATCTCCACATGTCTACTTCACCCCACGGGAATCGTAAATTTTATTGTTTCGACAAGAAATATTGGCACGACCTCCAACTCATGAACTACATTTGGAAAATACTTTTTTTTTAAATGCAAATTATACATCAAAGAGAGTTTTTACTGCCTTTTCTAAAATACTGGCATCCAGTGCTTTTTGAATTTGACAATTCTTCACCTTTTTCACCTCTAAGGTATTTTCATTGTATTATGCACTTATAAGACCTACATTATTAATAATAATATTTATTATTGATGCCTTAATAACAAAATTAACTAAAGCAACTGTCTGTAGACCTATTTGATGGTTAATATTCCTGACAACCACATGATAAAACTATCAACAACTTTGGCTCAATTATGTTTAATTTACCCTTCTGCAATGGCAAACCCAGCCTGAAAGGTGGTGGGGAGGAGATGGCTGCTTTTGTTATAGTTTTCAGAATACATCGGAAATTCCAATTCTACACTGAAGCAAAATCGTAGAACTTCTTGCAAAATGGTTATTCCTAATTTGGAAATGGTAGATCATTAATAACAAAATTCAAGCACACATTTTTTGGTACCAAATATGCATAATGTTGATCTGATGCCGATTCACCCAATCCTGACAGAGTTTTGCACTATTTAAGCAACAATATTTTGTGTTCTAAGGAAAACTCAGACACATATGAATTTCCACCTCCCATAGCACTCTAGATTCTTTAACTCTATGAATACCAAGGAGGTATCAAACAATATTGTTTTTGCATATCCTTGGTTATACCAAGGAATTTTAACTATACAACGTCCTTATAGCCACAATCCAGTTAGTGGTGTCTATACGACAGACGAAAATTTATTTTTCAACTTCTTTCACAAAAGCACCCTTGCTCTTAGGTGTCGTAATTCCTGAATTGGACTACTTAATTTTAAAAGAAAATATTTTAATCCAGCCTAACGCTTTCTGTTTCAGTGGATCATTTTTCCCCTTCTATTTATTGTCTTCCTTTTCTAAGTTTTATTGTAATATCGTTCTTGTGTGACCTTTATTGCTTTGTCCTTTTAAATTTTTCTTGTGATTTCAACTGTACACAGACTTGAGGAAGAACAACGTAATTTTTATATATGAATTTTTACTGCTGAATTGATTTTTACCATCGTTATCATAATAAACTCGCGTTAAAATATTTCTTATACAGCTGAGCAGTTAGTAGTAGAGCCTAGCTGAACAAACATTGATTTTGATCATTAGGTCCATAGGTTCTTTTTAACTTAATGTGTAGCTTACTCAGATTATATGCTCCTCACATCTTAAAATTAAATTATTATTGGAACAAACTGCCAATTCTGAAATATATTGTTTTCAGTTTCTTGTTGCTTTGTGAAAGTGTCACCTAACTTTTGAATTAAAGTTTTATGTTTAGCTCTCTTAGGCAAGACTTTTTTATACCTTGATTGGCAAACTTTTTTTTTTAAAAGATTGTCAGAGGAAGGCAGAAAAAAAATTTTCTTATTTAGCAAATGGTTTTGAAAAGAATTAGAAAAAAAATTTGTTGTTGAATGTAAGCAATGTATAGTAGTAAGCAGCAGGCAAAAAATTGGCCAAAAATAAAATTTTATTTTTATTCAAAATAATCATTAATGGGCGGTAGATTCGCTAAACACGGTACTTATAAAATGGGGAAAAAAAAACAAACCCCACTTTAATCCACACAACCTGACAGCTTCAAGAGAAACTACATACTAAATAGTGCAACGCAATATCCAATATAAAAAGAAGTTGAAGCAATTCAATGAACGCCTACTTGAGACAGAACAAACTAAGTAAAATCAACTATCAATATACCGTACATAAAAGTGAATGCATTTTATGTCAATGGTCTCATAACATGAAGACTGTAAAACCGCAGCTCTCTATTAATTATGGTTGCTGTGTATGCTGAAAACCTACGTTAATATCCAAAAAATATTTAAACCAGATGAAGCTAATTTCATTTGAACACGTACGATCTGTAAAACCCGACAATCACTGCGACTGTTGTCGGCCCAAGCGACTCCATGGAGAAGGCATTACCATGACATCCATGCATTCAACAGAACGTCTTTAATGACAAAAGATGATCTCTTCAGACTGTCACCGACAATCAGCAGATGGGGTTACCGGTACGCGTCGTCTAACGCTCACAGGGAGCAGAGTTTGATTCGTCGGCTGACGGTCATACGACACAGCGAGTGCGCGTTAACAAGCATCGTTTAACCAACGAGCATCAGCCGACAAGAGTAAGTGCCTGATTACTCATGCCCATAGACAGACATACATTGTGCATAAATAAAAATACATACAAGTACAGAAGTTCTATGGTTCCTACTGCTTAGAATTTGAATAGGAACCACTGCACTTTCACTCCCCATAATGACAATCCAGAGGTGACGGAACTAGGGGGTGCAGTGTTATGGAGAGTAATGTGTGACCGGAAATGGTCTGCAGTCAGTTGGTTGTTACCATGCGACAGTGATGTTGGAGTATATAGTACAGTAATATGAAACTATTAGGCCTAATGAATGAATAAAGTTCAGAGTTTGTCGGGTAGTGAAATGATTATTCCACATTTTAAGTGCTCCCTAAATTCATAAGTGTAAGCTCATTACGGTGATTAATTCAATTAGCGAAGATATGGAGACAATTATTTCGAATCCCTCTTTCCAAGACGGGATGCAAATGCTTTGTGAAAATGAGTACGCCGCGGTACTCATTTTCACAAAGAAATACACACGACTGGTTAGCTAACAATTATGTCAATGTTACATGAACACCTGGGAAGGAAGGTGCAATCACGCTGTTACCTAGCAAACGTCTGTACTGTATGGGGGAGGGGCTGCTGATGTACTGTGTAGCGGGGGACGATAAGGCATAAGACTAGGCCTAAGCCTAACTAAGACAGTGGAATTATATGTGATAGAGAGTACACTTTCGGAAGAAATAAATTAAAATAAGAAAAAAAAAATAACTAAGAATAATTCATTTGCAGAGGTACCTTGTTTAAGTATTATACAATGCTAACAATGCGGCACTTGTAGCCCTGGCTTGGGCAAGGCATCCATGTGCAAAGCAGTGGTGTTTGTTTATCCATGAAAAAAGCACGCCACCGGGAAAGTTTGCCTTACCAGGAAAAGGTGACGTATCTAGCTTATGACGTATGCATGCTAACTAATATGATTGTGACGTCACCAAAAAATGAATATTTTCTATTATAACCAAAATATTAATAACTACAAAGTTTATGGGCGTAAATTCCCTTAATACGAATGAAGGGTTGCACAATCTCCTTGCCATACAAATTACACGTTCCACTTTTGACCCTGAGTTGTGCTTTGAACTCGCCGCTGAGGGCGGCGTTCCGGGAACCCTGCGTCTAGAAACCACAAAGATAAATACAAAACAAAAGCCAGCTTATTATTAGCCCCACAGTAATGCAAACAGGTGGGTAGAAAAGAATAAGAATTTTCAGACATCATTGTCTACAACCAGGTACTCAGGTTTACCTAAGGGGACTTCTTAAAAAGTAAGATTTCATTTAGTAGGCCTACTCATTACTCTGGCCTTGTTCATTATTGGGGAGTTCATGGCAGTAATCACCTAGGTAAAAGAAAAACAACAATGGTGTACAGAAAGGTGTGTTGAAGTGGTATAAGATATCACCATGGTAGAGTTTCTGTCTGTGATGATATGCGGAGGTTCAATACTGTTCTGTAAACATCCACTTGTATAAAAAAAAAACTTTTAGTTGCCTTAGATACTGTCATGCATATATTTTATTTAATTAATTTATATTTAACAATATATAATTCTAATAACATTTGACTTTAATGTTTTATTTATTTCAGTATAACTTTACTGTTTATTTCATTAAATTTTATATTTTAACTACCTTTTCTTCAAAGCTTAGTATTATTAATGTTTTCTGTTTATATTCGCCAAATTTCTCTTTATTCTCTCTATCTTAGATTTGTATATAATTTAAAGTTTTAGTTTTATTTTTAAACTTTACCACTATGACATACACAAACTCTGTTTCGTTTTTTGTACATCTCAAATTGCATAACATCATGTCCAACAAAATATATACAGATTCTATGTCTTTTCATCAGCATTACTACAGTTAATTACTAAACTCTCATCTTCTACTACATTTATTATAAACAACCACTCTCTTTCCTCTCATACATTTATAAACACTGAACAGACCACCGTATTGGAGCCACAGATACTGATCACATTGGTTTGTACAGCAAGTAACCATCGAGGATATAGAACTTTATAAAAATTCTATATTTTTTTTTAAGGATGAATATTTTTATGTTAATTTGACAGTTCCTGTTTAATGAATATTATTAATTATACCATAATTTATTCATTCTGAATCTTCAATAGATAAAAATGTTTAAAATTACATTCTTCTAACAAATATAATCAATCATTCACACAAAATGCATACGCTGTAACAAATAATATAATTATCTTTATTATCTGTGACATAGAACATCATTCCAACCAACAGTATTATCCAAATAGGGTTTCAAGTCATTTTTGCTGGCAGCCCAAATATATGCTACTAAACAAATGCTTTTTTTCATGGTTAACAACACATGGTGCATATGAAGACAGTTTCTCTGTTATTGAACCAAAATTAATGTGGGCCAATTTAAATCAAATATTAACCAACATTACATACAGCTCTTAGTAACCCTGCAAAATATTATGAATTGACTGATACTGTTACTCCCTCTCTGTGACACAGCTTTCTTAGGCCAGACTTTTGTTTATACGTTGTTTAGCAAATACACTGCCTGCCAATGATTTTGAATAAAAATAAAATTTTATTTTTGACCCTGAAATCTCCAAAAATAAGATATGTTTCTTTTTATTTTTTATAAATTTAAACATTCACCAATAAAATTTTATTTTTCTTTTCTCCTCCATCTGGATGTGTGTGGCAAAACTCTTTGCTAAATGAAGAATTTTTTTTCCCGCTCTTCTCATATAAGTTTACGAAACAAATTATTTGCTAAATTAATTATTACTATATCAAAGATGTAATATCAGCACACTGAAACAAAGATTTATTAAAATCATCATAAAAAACAATGAAAAGAACTATAATAATATGACCACTTTAAATATTGCTGATAGTAATACCTACATCACTTTTAAAATATACCACAGAAAAATGACTTACTGGTACATATATTAATAAATACTATTTTTTTTTCATAGACGTTTTTTAAAGATAACAAATGTACATTACAAATATAAATAAAAGATATCAAAGATTTAAAGAAAAGCTTTGTATAAAAACAATATTATTTAGATATCATAAAACTGATCAGTCTGTTAATTGACCAATTTCATCATAAGATGATACAGATGATGACATACAGTATATGCTATTGCCCTAAAAATATAACATGGCAATTTCTCAACTGATCCCAAGCGACATTGAAAATACAACACTTCATAAAATAAATAAAACTTTTAATTTTTCCTGCACATAGACTACAGTTAAACGTTCACTTTGCATAATTAATGAAGAAATTTCATATCCATCAACAGGTATTAATGATGTCATCATGCCATGCATATTATTTAAGTAATTTATAAGCATGAGGAACACTCAACGCATCAACACCGATAACACTGCACGCTAAAAATAGCAATTAGCTCGCGCTTACATGCAATTAGCACTTACAGTAATGTATGTTCACTAAATACATCCCTGGAACACTAGTGCATCGCCAGTTTCCATAGTTCTAGGTTAATCTGGTAGGATCAATTATTTTCACAAACTTAGGGAGTGTCTTTCTTTTTAATTCTAGTTTAAACCTCTCTAGGAAAGATAATGGTCTGTTAATATGTTCCTGGAATGTAATGGCCTCGTTAAATCTAAGAATTAATATTTAACTTACCTTTCTTAAGTTCTGATTGACCCATTTGGTGAATGTTTTCTTCTGAACTTCATCCCGTTCATCTGAAATTCATGAGATTGAATAAATATATTTATGCCAAAATATATTATGGTTAGTGCATATTTTAACAATTATTACCACATTAGGTGTAATAACAGCACATTGAAACGAAGGTTTACTAAAATCATCATAAATATGAAAAGAATTATAATATTATGACCACTTTAAATATTGCTAATTGTAATACCTAAATCACTTTTTAAATTTACCACAGAAAAATGACTTACTGGTGAATTTATTAATAAATACTTCTTTTTTTTCATAAAGGCATTTTTTATAGATAACAAAGGTACATTACAAATATAAATAAAAGATATCAAAGATTTTAAGAAATGCTTTGTATAAACAATTATTATCTGGATTATAGATTAATTAGAGGAATTGATCGTTCTGATAATTGATCGATTTCATAATTTTAAAAAAAAGGATGTTTACATTTTAAAGATGATACAGATGATGACATATGCTATTGCCCTAAAAAATTAAAGGCATTATTCTTTGGAGCTTTCATTCCTCTCTTTACAATGTAATCCTGCCATCCTATTTTTAAAACATCCAATGTATTTAACTCACTTAAAAGGACATAAAACAACTACCGTTATTCATATTTTGGGAAAATGAATGGGAGTAGATGTTATAAAGTGAGGTAGTAAGTAACTACCATACCTACACAAGATTAGGAAGCATAAAACATACAAGGATACAAGCAGACTGTATTCATGATTCACCCACTACAGGGGAAATGCCATGGCAGAATACAACATGAAACATGACCTGCCTCAAACAGCCTCAGGCAGAGTATTGTTGATGATAAATGATTGATTGTATTTATTAGAGCTTATTGTTGATGCTAATTTTCAATTTACAAGTCCCTCGTTTTACCTTACTTAAATTATAGTATCACTGTGTGGGGCTATACTGCAAAACAAAATCTAAATTGTATATTTGTTCTACAAAAGAAGGCACTTAGGTCTATTTACAATGTCAATTACCTTCATCATTCTGCTCTATTTGTTTTTTCAAACTCGCTCAATATTTTTGATTTACTTACAAAAAATATTGCTGTCTTTATTTTTCAATTTAAGTCTAATCAATTGCCTCCAAACTTTAGTTCATACTTTCAGAATTTTAGTTCAATCCACAACTACAATACTAGAAATAGGAGTAACTATGTTTATGAGCGTTTAAAATTGTAAATGGCCAAAGTGATCTCATTTCAAGGTGCTAAAGTTTGGAATGAATTACCAGATCATTTAAAAACAATTAATATTAATGCTTTTAAATACAAATTATATTCATATCTAGTTTCTTCCACCACGTGAATTCCAGGTTCTTAGTTGCTTTTTACATTAATGTAGGCCTATATTATATTTTATTATACTATATATTTTGATTTGTCATTTTTTTTAATCAAGATTTATTTATTGGACACACTCTTATGTTCAGGACCCCACAATTAAAGCTTGCTTACAGTGGGGTACTTTTTTCACAATAATCTTGATTTCCTCAACTTACAAGAATGAATGTTATTGTTGTATAACATGACCTCTGTCCAACTAAACATCAATTGTCTATGATTGATTGATTGATTGATTGATTGACTGATGGATTAATCTAATTTAGTTGTAGCTAAGTTATATAAGTTATGGTTTTGCATGGTTCTCATTACATCTTCCTAAAAATGTAGAACTTACCTGATTTGGCGTGGTAGATTGTGCGTTTCAAACTACTAAGTGCATCCTCTATTTTAAAAAATCCTTTTTCTTTATTTTTTTTAAGGCTCAATAGCAAACTTAATTACTTTATTAAGTGGCAATCCTTCACAAGACGAACACGGAAACAAGGTGCTTTACATTACAAAGTGTCAATTCGACTCTTAGGGAGTGGAATTGTTTTGGTCATGAGAAAAATCCTGATACTCTGACTGGAAATGGCCTGGGACCTTGCAAATTAGAAGGCAAGCAAGTTATAGCTACACTGGAAGAATTGGGAGAGTTAAGTTGTTAAAGTAACATAAATTAATCAATTTAAGCTAAGTAGAAATTGAGAACACTGCAATAATTAATCTCTATCTAATGTTTACTGAATGACAATTTACAAAGTACTTAAAAGCAAAAACAATGCACAAACAAAAATGAATAGATACAATTAGAATAATACATACAATTATCCCGGGATTTAAGTTTCAGCATGTTTTTGACAGACCTCTACTCTCTCAAAGAGAGCTAGGAGTTTCAAATAAACAACAGTATTGGACGTTTACCATCCGACTTGAAGATACAAACCCGAATCCGGTAAAGAAACTTGAATACAATCTTCAACTTTTATAAAGAGAACCTAGAAAGGTGTGGTTATCCATGCATAGCTAATAATCTGCTTCGTTTGGCAGTGGTAGTGGTAGTGGTTATGTCAACCAAGGAGTCAACCAATCAAATCCCTAACTGTACCATGTTTCTTATAATAAAGTAAACAAATAATGTTTGACGAATCTATTGTTCACCCTTGACATAAATCAGTGTTGTGTTAACACATGTGATCACAACTCTGCTCAATTACAGTATGATATTTTACAAATAAAACATCCTGCCTAATTTGAAAATTGATAATTTTAAAAATAGCAGAAAAGTAAGCTAATGCAAAGTTAATGTGCACTTAAGGAAGAGTCACCAGAAAATGGCAAACAGTGGCGTATCTAAAAAGCTCTGCGCACCCCACCCCCAAGTTCCCCACCCCCAATTGAAAATGTTTGAAGCAAAAAAAAATCATGCTCCAGTAGATAAATATAACCTAATATCATGGCTCAAAATTGTGCTTTTAGACCACAATATTTGAGTTTGGAAATCAAAATAACATATTGGATAGGCAAATTAATATTTCAGGCCCGTCCAATTTGTCAATGCCCCCCTGGTGCCACCACTGAAATTGGCTCATGATAGCTTAGTATTTTTAAGAGGTATGTAGTTGAATAGCTTGGCAGTTAAGATGCTTGCCTTTTAATCCCAGTGGCATGTTTTGGAAACCTGGAATGGGTTTTTTTCTCACAATGATTATCAACTTCACTACTTAAGTTTAATATAAAGCATCATTGTTTGTACAGAAATATCTATTTTGCTGAGTTTGTCAACGACCACCTACTGTCGATAGGATAGCCTACTGCAGTCGCGGCTACAATCTCAAATTTTGGGAGAAAAAATCTGATTGACAACTTGTCAATCCGATTTTTTTTATACAAGGCCAATATAAGTTTTAAAAAAGTCATTTTTTTAAAGCTGAGCAGCTCCACAATGTTTTTGCCAGGTGGAAAATGATTCGAGTAGGCCTCCTATGTTCCAAAGAGAATGTAGACGTAGAAGTTTGGGAGGGCCTGTTTCTCTGACGGCCACTCTTGACACTACCTGGATCTGACACTTGATAGACCTTCTTAATGTACTGTAATATATAAATAGTTATCCTAA
Source organism: Anneissia japonica (assembly GCF_011630105.1). Taxonomy (NCBI): domain Eukaryota; kingdom Metazoa; phylum Echinodermata; class Crinoidea; order Comatulida; family Comatulidae; genus Anneissia; species Anneissia japonica. The sequence continues at coordinate 117,898 of NW_022728501.1, read as the reverse complement.
TTTTGATGGTTACATAAATTGAACCAAGGATGCTGGTATATATGAAGCCAAGAACCTTAGTTACACACAATCTGCTGCACTACAATTCTTTCATATAATCTATCACCCTTGATCTCAGACTGATATATTTTACAATGTAAACACTGATTGACTTTTGAGTTCAACATAGAGTAAAACTCAATTACGTTATTAAGTAAAAACAATTTTATCAGTTCAGTAGAAAACACTAGCAAACAAATTAATCATCATTTATCCATAAACTAATAGTGGAAAAAAAAAAAACTTTAGCCAGTGTTTACTTAAGACATAGTATACAAAAAAAAAATAAAATGAAAAAAATACATACAAAAATCCCGGGTTCTAAGTCTCTCCATTTTGGCAACTTCTACACTCTCTGAGAGAGCTATGAGTTTCCAGAAAGCCACAGGGTACAGCAACTCTGTGGTAAGACTTTCCCTCCAACTTGAGAAGTCGGATTAAGGTAAAGAAAGTTGAATACAGTCGTTGACTTTAATAATAAGCCTGTACAAAGGTGTGGTCAACCAAGCATAGCTAATGTGTCTGATTCTCTTTAGCAGTGGTGGTAATTTAAGTCAACCAATCAGGTTCCTACTACACTGTATAATATGGTTCTTTTATAATAAAGTAAACAGAAATGTTTGTTATGTTCTTCTGTTAACCTTGATATCAATCAGTGGGTGTAGATAACTATTCTCACCTATGCTCACGTACAGTATGTTGACCTGACTTCTCAATGAACCAATATACGCACACACTATGGTCTAATTTGTTTTCCCATGTTTTATATTAGAAGAAATTACTAAAAATACAGAAGGAAATAAAGTACATAAATATTTATAGTAGAAGTAATTGAAAACATGCTGCAAAAATCCTTAATGATTTTTTTAGGGTTTGCATGGCGAAGTAACTTGATAAATGCTTGCGGTAAACCATATAGTGGTGTACTGCAAGCACTTATCAAAAGTTATTTGATCACTCATTAACAAGCATCAAATAAGTTAACACAATCCAGTGAGAAACAGTTTGAATCAATTGAGTTTTTGTTGTAGCAGTGGTGTTGTTTCCCCGACTGGTGAGCCATAATTCCCCTACTATACCACCCATCGTATAAATCCCCCTCCCCCAAAGCAGCCTAAATTGGTGTTCAAAGAGGGTTGAATTTATACCAGTAAACTATGTACAAATACCTGAAAATGTTAGACTAATGGTATTTGAAGTGTCTGAATTATATGCTTTGTCAAAAAAAAATTTTCAAAGTTAAATCTTTAATTGATAACTAATAACTTTAAAAGTGCAATTTAAATATTGACTTAATTTTTTTTTTTTTTTTTACCTACACACAGACAGTATATATTCAAATAAAATCCTCCTGTTTGTCTGTATTTAATACCCTACCATAACAATTTATTGATCTGGAATGAGTCAACAACAGGGGTTCGTCACCACAATATAATTAGAGACCATCTACACAAACTCCATCAATGCCTATTGTAATTGATTAGGACATTAAACAAAGGTTCATCAATAAAGAAACCGTTAAATCTTGGTTTAAGCAGGTTTATGGTAATGTCTACTTGTATTGGAAGTAATGTAAATAGAATTCCATACAGTAACTATAAAGTGCAAACAAGTACTGTGTGCACAAGCTTTATTAAGTTTATGCTCCACAAGATCGAAAACACAGTGTTGAGAGAGTAAAGTATCTATTAGGCTTCATCCATAGCCTATCATCATCTGTAGCTAATTCACATTTGGTTGGCTCCAGTGGCATAACTAAAGGTCTTGAAATGAGGGAACTGATAGGGGGAGGGGCGCGAAGGTGAAGGGGGGGGGGTTCGATGATCAGTTGAAGGGCGCTAATTCGTAAAATATGGTGATTTTTAACTACTTGACCGTGATTTTTTTTGGTGGGGGGGGGGGCGACTAGAGGGGCACAAGTCATTTTTTAGGTGGGCATGCGTACCCCACGCCCTCCCCCAGTTAACTATCAAAAGGCAAGTCATTGAAATGCTATATAATTGTTTAATCCTGCTATTCCACTTTGTGTCTTTACAGCAATGGTGAATCTCTCTTAATATTTAGTGTGCCATGAACTTTTCCCAAAGTCTGCATGATGTGACATCTCACTCAGACACTTTTTCGTTGAATATTAATAATAATTCTAGAGAATAAAACATATCCTCCGCATATGTAAGCACCCATTCTGCCTGACATTTGAAATAGGTTCTTATAAATATAAAGCTAGGAAGAAATTCTTACTTATATTACACAAAAAAAAAAAACAATGTGATTTGCTCACTCTCCAAGCATGATTGCTAATTTAGTGCAGTAAACTGAGAGTATTGTATTACAATTTCAATTTCAGGTCCTGTTTTTTTCTAAATTTACTTCAAAGATCTTATAATAACAAGATAGAACATTCTCCGCAGTTTACGTGTAACAAATAGAAGTGTCCAATTTACGCAGATAACAATAGAAAGTAATTCTAATTGAGAGAGGGCATCCTAGTTTTACTATGGTGGTTGTTCCAGAATTTGCACGGATACCATAGATGTCTAAGTTCAAAAGTAATTGCAATTGCAAGAGGGCATCCTACACTGCATTATTATAGAATTTGCACACAGAGAACGCTATCTTTGATTTAAGATAGAAATGAAGGATAAATACAGGCAGACCAACCTTATTACATAGAGACCACATTAAAGCCCAATACATGAATAGTTAATTAAGACTTAAACCAGATGGAAAGCAAGTTGAATGTCTGTTTACCTTTCATTAAAATGCATAACTTACTTTTGTTAACCTGAGACAAAGAATACACATGGACAGTGTTGACTTTTCTCTAAAAAATAGGAGAATAAAATGCAGACCCTTAAATAATCACAAAAATGTGGAATTGCTATCTTAAAGCCTGACCAATTATATTTACATCTTTGAATAGAAAACTTGTTTCATAGGTTTTGATAACTTAAATTGTAAAATTATGATCTCTTAAATCAACCATTAGACCCAACACTACCAATCAGCAAAGGTAATAAAAATACTAAATGCTAAGAATTATTATAGGACCCAACTCAAGTATGCAAAAAATGCTGCAAAATGGATAACTAAATTTATTTATTAGGTTGTCCTCATCAATCATATTTCTCAAGACAATTTATAACCCACACTAACCCCTGTACAGGGTAATGCAGGGTAATGTATTAAAGAATGACTATTGTATTAGAAGGTGACAATCACTTTGACATGTTTAATTGAAAGTCAACAGACTGTATATCACTACAAATTTACTTCCAGTACTCTGTCGACTAAAATTAATTTTTAAAAAGAGGGAAGACAATGCTCTTCTAAATTGAATGTGTTTAGGCTTCCAACCGAATGATAGCCTTTCAAATCGCAAAATTGTTTCCCCGAGTTCTCTTCTGGAATCATTGGTCTTGAGTTTGAGACCAATGCTGTCGTTGTCTATTTGGATAAAGCCAGGCACTCACTACATTGTACGACGGTCATACGACGGTCTTACGACCAATCCAATTCCACTCCATGTGAGCACAGGTCATGTGAGCACAGGTCATGTGAGCACAGGTCATGCAACGCCGTCTGCTGATGGTCGGTGGCAGTCTGAATGGATTGTCATTAAAAACCATCCGTTGCACGCGCGTCGTCAATGAGTGCCCAGCTTAAGACACATTATCTCATTTGCCTAGTTTCTCCACCACAGCATGGAATTAAAAATGGGTACCTGATAAAGATAAATGATTTGGAACAAAGCTGGGGGCCGGGACTACAATTGACAAGTGCATTAACGTTATTATTGCTGTAAACATAGGTTCTTATCACTTGAAAATCTAGGCCAACTATCAGGGACTTTGGATTATGGATCAATGCTCTTAAATATGCATTATACAGTATGAAAATACTGTGGGAGTATATGGGTTAATTTCTTCCGCTCAGTTGTGATAACAGATACCAAATTAAGATCAGTCAATCAATCAACCATTCAATTGACATTTTAGAAACTTAATGTAAAGTGGCACTAATGATACAACTATTATTGGCTTTGCGGTAGTAAAGTAAGGGTCAGAGAAAGGCCATAAAGGCACCTATGAATATTTTTTCCGTTAAAAGGGACATAGAAAAATATTTTTTTCTACAGGGCATTTTTGATACATCATTAGTAATGAAATCCACTTTAAAATTGTAGTGTAAGCTACTTTAACCAAAAATCGTACAATCTTAGATTACAGTAGCTTATTCTGACGTCATTTTGCTAAAGGGGCAAAATCGCAATGGCCTATAACTTGCCAAGAAACGATTTTAAAGTTGATTTTGTTACTACTGACATATCAAATATCCCCTCTAGAAAAAAAAATCATCTTTCTAGGTCACTTTTAATAGATATACTGTCATACGTTACATCTCACAATGTTCCTAGTCATATTGAACTACAGTATCAAGCAATCAAGAAAGCTGATAGTATTAGATGCTGGATAAACATACCACTTTTAGTCCAACTCTCAACTAGATAGAGGAGTAGGTTGTTGAAATCATAGTACAAGAGGAATTTCTGAGATGTATTTTTGTGTGGAAATTGGTAATATTCTGACAGTCCAAACTGGAAAAAAAAGATTTACTTGGAATCACCACTGTACATTTTAGGGGAAGTAAAGAAGTCATGACATTATTTTTACCACAATGTGATGAGAAAAATATCGATGAGCAAAATCTCGAAAAAATCAAGCCTCTGGGCCATCGATTTGTCTTTAAACTTAATTAATTAGTAAATAATAATTAATTATAAGATTGTACTATTATATGTACTATTTATTGAAAGTTATGTGTCTTTATTTAGCTTGTCAACAAAATGATTTTCCTTTTTTGGACAAATAAAATTTGTGTATTCTGTATGTAACAGTAGCTCAAACACATAAAACCTGAATTACATCAATTCCAAAAATTTTAAGCCATGTTTTTATTTTACAGTTTAATAAAATGTAATTTTGTCAGTTGATGTGGAATGATGCTAACGTGACAATGGATGTCAAACAAATTTTGTTTTAGAATGTGGTTTATGGTCATTATGATTTTTGATAGACAAAATCTTGAGACGTTGATAGCTTGCGCCCATCCTGTCAGTAGCTTTCTGTTATTTTGGTGCCTTGTTTATTAGACTATCTATTGTAATGTGACCTTTTGTAAATAAATAAAATGAAAATGTGTTTGCATTATCACAACAAACCTTTGCTCAATTATCTGAGAGCATTAGGTGTTCTTGACATGAATAAACACAAGTTTATGTGAAGTAGTATAAAACTTTGGGCGTGCACATTATTGTCTAAACAATTTGAGATTCAACACAGAGAAGTGTATAGGCTTATAGAATATTTTACCTGAATAACCTAATAACCTACTTAATAATGCTCATGATCATTTTGAGGCCCAAAAGAAAAAAAATTGTGTTGCCCAAGAACGGTTTCACTGGAAATCATGGTTGGTGAACACCTTTCTCTTCTGTTTATTAATATACTGTAGGCCTCAGATTAATTTTAGGGTTCATTGTCAACCAATACTTTGCCATAATTTGCGGTTGGGAAAATGGTAACCACAGGGTAAAACACTAAGACCTTTTAAGTCATGGACACTTAGGGTAATTATGGAGGGGCATACATAGAATTATTTGGTTTGGCAGAAATTAGAGTACTGTAATGATTGATTCTGATAAAGTTGTGCTGTTAGGTGATATAGTTATAGTCTTAAATAAGAAAATCTGAGATGATAAACCCTCGCCGTGTTGCACCATATATGTACTGAAAAAGTAATGGTTTACGTTTGATCCGCTTGAGTCAGTTCGGCCTAGCCAACTGGCCTAGTATCATAGGCCTTCTGTGGCAAGCCCATCAATTTGACACACTTTCTACTCTGGCCCATGGTCGACCCGCTCGAGCCGGCTCAGTCTAGCCAAATGATCCACTTAAGTTTGTTCTGTCTACTGCAGCTAAAAATTATAAATAACATTCTAAAATCTACATCTTACTTTCGATCAGCACCAAATTCAAGGACCAAGTTACATGCGAGATTGCTAATGTATGAAAATTGAAGTCAATCGGTCCAGTAGTCTTTGAGTTATGCACATGGAAGGACACACAGATGTGTGCTACTGCAATACCCTTCACAGGGGAGTATCCAGGATTTTTTCTGGGTGAGTTGTGATCATTAGTTTTTGGACCTTTTCAGTGGGAGACAGGAAAATCGATTACAGCGCCACCAGCTTAAAGCGGATGGCAGACTCAGTTTCAGAATTGCTGGAATTGAGACAGATTACGTCATGCAACTGGCAAGGTCTTTGGACTCACTGCTGGTACCTCATCAACGCTTTTTCATTTATTTCATTGTGAAAAGGCCCTAGATAAAAATGCCTTTGGAAAAAATGTGGACCTTTGAAAACATTTTGGGGGGGGGGGGAAGTCATACGACCTTCCTGAATCCCCTTGCATACACCCATACTTCACCTCTCCTTCAGAGTCACAAGTAAAAATAATTAGATATAGTCATGCACAGTTGAAACTACAAGAAGGTTTATTACTATTTAGGCAAGACTTTTTTATTCCTTGTTTTATGAACTTATTTTTTTTCATCAGAGGCAAGTGGAAAAAAACATCAATATAAAATTTTTCTTTCTTGTTTATCAAATAGTTTTGCCAAAAACATTCCGATGGAGGATAAAATAAAAATAAAATTTTATTGTTGAATGTAAACAGTGTAGTAATGGGAAGTTTAATATACTTTAAATTTATATAAATAGGAATAAATATACATATCTTATTTTTGGAGTTTTTAAGGCGGGCGTAATAACAATAAAGAAAAGCGTTCATTTTTTCCTGCAATTTCCATTCTTTTTTGGTGGCGGGTGTGCTAATTGGCCAAAAATAAAGTCTTATTTTATTCTAAATTATCAATATTGGAGGGTGGCAGCTTTGCGAAACAATAGAAAAATTCTGGCCTTAACAAAGCCTTAACATAAATTCCAGAAATTCTATCGTCACCAGATTATCCATGTGAAATTGAATTTTGTATTCATCTGTCATGATAACAACTAAGCACATCAAATTACATATTTTATCTTTTATTCTGAATATTATACGTAGAAGGTATTCGCATACAACTGAAACGTTTCATATACAAACATATGATACACAGACTTTACTGTTTAAACATATTCATAGTGAGCTAGACTAGACTGAGAGCTGTGATGAGAATTTGATTGGCACTATCTGTCAAAAGGTTTTTTTTAATAATAATATTAGAATGTTTTGCCCAAATCAAATGCTACACAAGAATGCAATAGACACATTCTGCTAGGTTGGTCACGTGACGTATAGTGGGTATCAATTGTAAACAGTCAGCACGAGTGACGCTCAGGAATAAGAAAAACGCATGGCGTTTCGGAGTGTTTCTGCTGTAAAGCTTTTGATACTGAATAATGTTGGTTGGAAAAGCCAAAAAACTATAGCAAATTGATTGGAAATTGAACTTGAGAATTTTGCCATAATCATTTGCTAATGTTCCAAAAAGATACTGGGCTCAAACGCTGAGATTTTTTGAGAAATGCTAAGCCTAGGCCCCTGCATATCTACGGCCTGTTTAGGTATGCACAAGAGTCTTCGATCCACGAAGTGTGATTTTGACACGCTACGATTTCTAGGCTAGCTAAGGTTTACAAAGGATCACATCAATTCCAAAGCATAATGTACAAAGCACAAGAGAATATTAAGTAAATGAACACTATTTTTTTTAACAAAAATAATCGCACTGTAAATTCTCTAGTAATACCCACTGTCACGTGACCGGCTGTAAATAGACCTCACAGAATGTGTCTATTCTTTCATTTGAATCTAATAAAAGTGCTGTCCCATTAACTAATAATTAATCTAGTTATTAAATAATGTAATGTTAAATTCAGATAAATAATAATAAACAAACATTTTTTATGCACCAATTTCAAATCAAATCACAGGTACCGAATATTGATTCCATAGCTTATTAACAGCATAACAGAAAAACAATATTATACGGGCTTTGCTTCCTACATTCACAATGTAACCAACACGTACTTGAAAGTTTGACTGCAAGGATATATGGTGTATGCATCATAATTTCTAAATGAAACATTTTATTACAGTGACAGTATTTAGAGAAATGTCAGGGCTATTTTTGGCAAGGCTTCATTTAAATTATCAGTCAGACAAGTCTTGTAGCATACTATTATACTGGTTATGTTCTTTTAATTTATTAAAATATATTACAGTATAATGAAACAATAAATTCATGTAATGGTAGTATCATCCATTTGTTAAAACATTTAAGATTCAAGGTTCAATATATTTGGCCATTCCTGAAATTTGGAATAATTCTAATTGCCCTATTTCAAGATTTACACTAATAACTACTAGCAAGAAAAACAGTTTAAAGGCAGATCCTCTTTTGAAACAGTGCCTCTGCCCCTATCCAAACCCCTTCACAAACTTACATTCCCATATATATTGGCCTTGAATGTAAGATATACAAAATTGTTACATCTGGTCAAAAATTGGGGGCGTACTATATCTAAAAGATTAAATAGATACCAAGATATTTTTATAAACAATAAATTGCAATATAGCTTTGGGAGAATTACTGTTCTGTAAAAAGACACTATACCAAGCCAAAAGCTTGTGCAATAAATAAAAAAGTTAGTCTATAAAGGGCTGACAGTGTTATTATTTCATATATCTACCAGACTAATGTAAAGTAAAAAGAAAACCTTGAAATGACATTAACACATGCATGGAAAGTAGCTGATTGGCAAATTCACAGCAATGCATTTTTGCCAACTACGACTCAAAACACACGATTACATTCACCTAGTTTCACCAACACCTGCGGATAATACCCCTGGATAATCGATGCTCCTCTAAGAGAACGCAATGTTCATGAGGATAATTATGATATAGATGACACTTGTGACAAGATTCATCCAGCAAAGAAAAACCCCATCAAAACAAACTGGAATGTATAATTTGCTTCTGGGAAAATGTTCATTTATCTGAATTTGTGGGACTGCCTTATATGTAATCCTACTGTATATTAGAGAAGGCTGTAATAATTAATACATTAAAACACTATGATAAATTATAGAACTGAAATCTACTGAAAATCTACATAAAACATTGAATTAAACAAAAAATAATGTCCAAAAAATTTGATTCATTAAGATTATCAACTAGTTTAAAGAACAATATAAATGTCTGTAATAACTGGTGAACAAAATATCATATCAGTGTGGTTTTTACAATTCATTTTTCAAGCTTATTAGCTCAAACAGGCAATAAATTCTTGTTTCAGAACAGTATCATTGTATTTATTTATTTATTTATTTAAAGAAATTTGACGGTAACTCTTATAGCAAAGCTGGCCCTCATAACGTAAACAATACATACAATGTAAATATGAGCAAAACACATACTATAATGCCAATGGAGCAACGTGATGCCCAGGCCAGTTCAGAGGCCTAGGCAGTTTACTACCTGTATAACTTGCAATGTATAATATAGTCCTCTCAACTTTAATCAGGCTAATTCATGGTTAATGATTGCTTAATTTTAATACTTTATTCAATTTTCAGAAAAACGACACAATATTACCCTGTACATTCTAAAAAGTATGCCCTATAAATGTGATTGAATTGAATCAGAGTTTGTTTAAAAATATTCTATTATTATTAATAAATACAAAGTGTACATATTAAATTTAAAGAATTATATCAGACAAACATGCACTAGGAATATACTAGCTTGACCTCCAATAGCAAAAAAGTAATCAGAGGGGGTCACAGTCTTTGGTTCAATTGCCGATGGTGACAGACAAATTTTTCGCAAAATTTATCATCTTCAAAAAAACTCCATACCACAATAGCTTAACTGTTAGAGCACCATAGGCTGTAAAATAAAAATTAATAAATAAAAAAATAAAAAGGAGAAAAACTATTAAAAATATACGACTATTTGTACAAATTACATACGATACGTATCTTGTGGTATCAATGTAAATTAATGGCCATCCAATTGTTGTTAATCCTACCTCAACTAATCCTTAAGACTTTTTTTTATACCTTGTTTCGTGAATTTATTTTTTTTAAAGGCTGAAAAAACAATAAAAATAAAATTTTGTTTTCTCATTTGGCAAATAGTTTTGCCAAAAACCTCCAGACGGAGGAGAATATAAAATTTTATTGGTGTATATAAAGAATGCATAAATTAAATGGTTAAAATTTATATAATTAGGTAGAAATATACATTTTAATTTGGAAATTTCAAGGCAGTGGCGGGCATAATAAAAATAAAGAAAAACTTTTATTTTTTTCTGAAACTTCTATTTTCGTGGCCACAGGTGTGCCAATTGACAGAAAATTTAATGTTATTTTTATTTGAAATCATCATTATTGGTAGATGGTGGGTTTGCTAAACACGGTACAAAAAAGTGTCGCCTTTCATTAACTACACCTACAGTTGCCCTACAAATGAAATGAGTTAATCATCTACCAATGTGAAACCCAGTTACGACATCAGTTTCCATGGCAACATTCTGAAGCACTTTAACATTACCTGTATGACTACACAGAAGAGCATTTAATGAGTTAGGCCTCTAATAGTAAAAACAGAAAATGAAATATTAAAGGGAAGTTTAATGTTCAATGTTGTTCACTCAAGTGAATACATAAGTAGTATAAGTGAAAGACAAAACCACAACAAAGTGTTACGTTTTCTTACTACAAAATATCCCCCGCTTCTAAGTCCAAACTTTTTTTATACCTTGTTTCATGAAATTATTTTTTTAAAGATCGTCATAGGGTGAAAACAAAATTAAAATAAAGTTTTGTTTTTTTTTTATTTAGTGAAAAATTTTGCCAAAAACATCTAGACAGAAGAGGAAAATAAAAATAGAATTTTATTGGGTAATGTAAACAGTGTAGTAATGGGATAGTTAAATGCTTTAAATTTATATAATTAGAAAAAAAACACATACATTTCAAGGCAGTGATGGGCATCAAAAAATCTTAAATTTTTTTCTAATACTTCCATTTTTTGTTGTGGCAGGTATACTAATTGGCAAAAATATGTTATTTTTATTTGAGCGTGAAGGGTTCGCTATGTTTGGAGGGTGAAGGGTTCGCTAAACAAGGTATTAAAATGTCTCGCCTAACCATGGGGTTATGAGTTGGAACATGTAGAACAATAGTAAGGCTCTACCTTGCAATCATAGGTTGTAAGGTCAAGACGAGACAAGTTTTTTACTTCTAGTCATGATCCCAATGATGGTGGTTTATTATTTGTATTGTACTGTATTCTATTACTATTTCCATCATTGAATAAATGTCATTTTGAATTTGAATTTGAATTTAAGTTCAAGTCCAAATGGGTCACACCACTTGAGTCCTTGGTCAAAAGCACATTATATTTGCTTGCTTAAAGTATTGGGTAGCAATTTAAGCTTTGAGCTTATGACCGATCACATGCAGCAACTAACATTGCAGCTATGTGTGTCTCAACAAACATTGCATCTAGGTTTGTATCAACAAACATTGCAGATATGTTTGTCTCAAACAATACAGATATGTTTGTCTCACTTCACCCATAAGTGTAAATAGGTAACCTGGCAGGATGATGTGTACTGATGCCTGGACTCGGAATACTCAAACATTCTGCATGGTTGTGTTTGCACACTGATTAGGATAATGTGATATGCTTACTCTGTGATTATGCAAGCCTAAAGCAGTGGTATAAAAGTTCTTACACTCCATCCCTGAAAACTGACAAATTCAAGAAGAACATTACACACCCATACACATGGTATATTTCTTAGAATAGAAAGCAGAACTTGGAACGTAATACACAACATGAAGGGTGCAGGGAAACAACTGATTTTAAACAATGGTGATGACGATGACGATGAGGATGATGATTATAACTACCTAACCAAATTTATAAGATGACCTCTAAGTGATCTCCACACGTGGTAGTAAACAACACGCATGCGTAGCGTAGGTAGAGCAAGTTGCATAGAATGTAGCATCATCGTAATGATAGATGACAATCTAATAAAGACACCCTTGTTATACAAGGATACCTAGGTCTTGATCCGTGTATATCATGTGTTGAGACTAGAGCTAAATACAATTAATTTCATTTTATTATTTTATTTCATAACCCAAATGTATAGTAGCTAGCCACTTCTATGGTCCTAAGGTTTAATAACTGAGCCTAGGATTGGAAGGATTGAAGGTTAATCCAATATGCCGATGATAGTGCAATTTACTATTCAGACCATGATCTCATGTAGGTGAAAACTGTCTCAACAAGAAACATTAAAATTTGCAACGAATGGCTTGTCGATAACAATCTTTCTCTACATATAGGAAAGACTGAATTAATTCTTTTCAGTTCGAAAAAAATGCTAAATAATGTTAAAGATTTTGAAATTTCATGTTTAGGTCAAAATATACAAGCTAAGCAATCTGTCTCTTACCTAGGAGTTGAAATTGACTGTTATTTAAACAACGAAGTATTGGTCAAAAACCTTCTTAAAAAAGTTAATGCACGTTTAAAGTTTATGTATCGTCAAGCAAAAACTCTTGACAAAAACACTAAAAAAAATTATCTGTTATTAGTTTTCAGCATTATTGAATATTGCATTTCTTCTTGGTATAATGGTTTAATGAGTTTAAATTGTAGTAAACTCCAAAGAGCACAAAATAAGGTTATTAGATTTATTTTAAACAAGGATCCCCATTATCATATTTTAAAATCAGATTTTGAATCACTTCACTTATTAAATATTCAAGCAACGAGTCGCATAGCTCCAACTTAATCACACTTTTAACATTTTTAATGATCTATGCCCAAATTATTTAAAAGAAAGTTTTACTCTAGTTAATCATGTTTACAACACAAGAGAGAGGCAAAAAATGTTTATTGTTAATAAAAATAATGGTGATGTTTCTAAGACAAATTATAATAAAATGTCTTAGAAACATCACCATTATTGTTAATTAAAAAAATGGTGATGTTTCTAAGACATTTTATTATAATTTAATAAAACACTGGAATGAACTGCCAAATGAAATAAAATCAATCACTTCTAAAAGTTATTTTAAAATTAAAGTTAACAATTTCTTATGGAGACAATGGCTATTTTATAAAATGTATAACTTCTGTATAGCTTTTATTACCAAATTTTTATTTTTGACTTTTTGATACATAAACTGTTGCCATTGTTAATTTTGCCATCGATTCCTGTTTTCTGTAATTTGTACTTGCCTTTAAAAGTATTTTAGAATTTTTACTGTTTGTTTTATTTAAATGCTTTTATGAAAATGTTCAATGCTGATTTTTGATATTTTTTTCCTGTCTTAATGTTTGTTGTGGTCACCATCGAAAACAAACTTTATAGTTTAATGGGTTATCCTGATTTTTCTTTTTTTGTATCATGTATATTTATAGTGTTTTTATTTGGTTTTAAAATGACTTGTTTTTTCTATGTATTTTATGTATTGTATATAGAGAGAAATCAAATAAATTCAATTATATTCAATTCAATTCAAAGGCACTAATCGAGTCCCATCAAGCTACCGCTTCACATCAAAACTATTTTCTGCTGATTTAGGGTATTTTATATGAAGAGCTAATCAATTGATTCTCAAGTCCATTACTATATTATTTATATCAATATTAGTATGTTCATATACTACTGTACTGTATTTACTATAGAGGCTGTAGATTTCTAGAACCTTCCATTATTAATTAATACAGCAGTGATGGACAAGAGACAAATATTTCAACTTACTAAGTGATGATTATTATAATTAGCAAAATGAACAGGATTTTAGAAAGCCATTAATAGTATTGGAATACCAGGGTCCACGTTACCCTAGAGATATAAAACCTACAGTGACTTACTGTAGTGTATGGCATGCAAAATCTCAATAAGGTACAGTAGTTGTAGGGGAAAAAATTGCTAAAATTTTCATTATTATACAGGCCCGTAGCCAGGTTCTTCCAAAGGGGGGAGTTTTCTGGGCGTGAGGTAAACGGTCAAAGCCCCGGTGGGGTTGGCGAAACCCTCAGAGCAAGAGAATTTTTGTTCTTTATGGGTCTAAATAATGCTATAAAAGCAGATATGTTTGAAAACGTGTGTGTCTGAGTGGTCTGCAGTGGATTAGTTGGGTTGGAGGACTTATTTGGGAAATTTGAAGAGAGGGGTTTGCCAAAAAAAAAGGGGGGGTTTGCTAGAAAAGGGGGTTCTCCTGAACCATAACCCCCCCCCCTGAATATGGGCCTGTATAGCACTTTTATGAACCGTCATCATCAGTCCACTCCCCCTTTGATTTTATTAAAAACCACCTCCCAAATATTGTATGATCAAAGGCTCTTCTGGGTCATTTCTCCTGGTTACTGGATAAAATAAAATGGCAAGCTACCACAAAGTACAACCATCTCTGCCCTGGGGTACCTAGTCATGCATGTGCACTCAGTGTACAAAACTAGTACAATCAATGCCACAACATCCTACCAGATACCCATTATACTCAAGGGTAAAAAGAGACAAATATAAAGTGTCTTGCCCAAGGAGACAAGCAATTTGCACAGTGAAATTTTTTAACCCCTCACCTGAAGGTTGAAAGTCCAAGCCACAACGGATACACCAACCTCTTGTACAAATATATTTCCTATAAATTTCAATATTTTGTAGGACATGAAAGAGAACAACTATAACATAATAATGAAAACAGAATCAATACCATAGCAGGTGCAATTACCTATAATTGTACTACAAAAATACAAATAGCTACTGTATTTATTGAAAAGAAACAACTTGTATGGTAGTAATTGACAGTTGTGTACCATAATTTCCAGTCAATGAGAAGTTCATAATTGGATGATGAAGGTGTCAAGGTTCATAGGGATTTCCTAATAATAGCGATAATGCTCTTGATGAAGTGTAGCAACTATTGACTAATTGATGCTAGTTACAAAAGTATTTATAGCAACACATTATGATAATACCATGACAATATAATTATTTTTACAATAAAAAATAATGAAATTATGATTATTAATTGGAAATTATGTCAAACATGAAGCCACATTAAAACCCATTTTTGTTTTTATCAAATCAAATTTTATTTACTCTATTATATAGTGCAATTGGTTATTTTAAGAACCTTGAGGCCATTTCATATACAGTGGCCTAATGCAGGCCTACTTTATCTCATTCAAACAATATAATGAATAGAGTGAACCGTCAGATCAGAAGTACTAATGTGGTTGTTCAACTTGTTCTTGAGCATATTACAGTATACAATTCTAATCATCAACTTTCAATTTGTATTCAGTTTCTCCTATTTATATTTGTTATATGGATAACATATGTGAATCCGAATTGAAAGTTGATTGATTGATTGATTATTATGGGCCTACAATGTGCATCACAAGCAACAATAAGTTCATTAATGTTGGATATCAACCTGCAAAATGGAAAACAGGTTAAATCTTTAAAACAACTCTACTATAAAGTCTAACAAAACCTTATTAATAAGAATGTTTCATAGAATAGATCTATCTTGCAATTTGAGAGCCTTAATAACGAGTAATAATTGCTTATATTCCATTAGTCTGTCTATCATAAAATCTGGAAAAACCTAAAACCAAAAATACTAAATAGCTCATTTGAAAGGTAAGTTATTACCGCAACTTTCAATGAAACAATGATTACAGCTTTCACTGATTTACAAACCTTTTAATAGAAAAACCTTCAAATTTATTACCGAACAAATTAAAGTGTCTAAGCAAAATACAGAGAAACTGTACATTTGAATGTACATTAAACGGTAAAGAAATTTAAACTTAGTAAGTAAGCAATTAAAATGCTTTCTAGTTCTTTTAACTAACTTTTATTCCTAGCTAACAAAAAGATCAATGCAAAAGTGTATTATTTATTCATAATTTAATGATTTAAAAAAAAAATTAATGTTTAAGTGAAAGTTAATAACCAGTAAAGCAATGCAACTATTTTCACAATGGCAATGTTAAGCTGAAAGTGAAATATAACTTAATAATTAATGAAAAAAATTTAAAAAACATAATTTTTTAGTAAAAATCAAATTTAAAGTAGGTGTATTAAAAATATTTCATTGTTAATATTTTTATTTATTGAACATTACTACTACCAGAATATAATGGCAGCCCGTGAAACGACAAATAGGTGCAAATAAAAACAGCCCACACCCACGGTATCAACTATCAATTCACTGCCAGTAACATACAACAATATTTTAAAAGACACAAAGACACACAAATGATAGTATAATTTACCAAAGATGAGATCAGAGAAGGTTGAAAAATTAATCATTTTGTTCCATTGATTTTGTGTTTAAGTAAAGGTACAGTACCGTGTGACCAGTCATGGAAGAAGATCAAATTGATTTTAATTGTTCTCCGATACCAACGATCCTTGTAATATTAAACTCATGCAACCAATGGCAATTCCTTTACCTGAGTGCATATGTTACTATAAATGTGTTTCTCTGCGGGTATGGAATTATGTTTTTCGCTGGCGAATTTCATACTCAATATTTCAGTTCACTTGGGCGCCTAATTTGATCAATTACAAGAGACAAGCACTTTAGGCACAATGCTCATTTTGCCGATAACTATACCGTATAAATATGTTTTACTTAAAATCCAAGACACATATTAACAGTATGACTGTGTGTGACCGTGAATGATTGTGTTAACATAAAATTTACTCTTTTGGATGTTTACCCTACTGTACATCACAATATAACTTACGTGCCTATCAACATAAAAATTAGTTTATTACTTTTATGTTGAATGTTCTAATTCATTTTTAAAAAACCAGACTAAAAAACATTCACGAAAAGTATTCTACCATTAATTCGACCTGACCAATAATCACAAAACTAATGAGGGAGGCTATAACGACAGTAAAATGATCATACAAGTTAAAGGTACGGTATATACTGTAATGTACTGTACTTCTTTTTTCATTGCTTGAAATACTATTGATTAATAAGTACACTATTCATTTTTCATATGAATTTATGATTCATAAATTTACATCAAATTAAATCAACATTTACATTTGGGAATATTTTGTTATACTTAGGAGGCATCAGTGTATTTTGAGGGATGTTTTAATATTGAATTTGGATAATTAAAATAAAAAAGCATGGTGATAAATTTCATTGATTTTATAGTAGGCTATTGTTAATAATAATAATAAAATAAAATTTAACTTCTTTTTATGATTTGCCCTCAAGGCATGTGTATGCAAACAGTGAAAGAAAATTAGCTAGATAGATCAAATCAGGAAAACTTGAGTATTAAGGATTAGCACGAAACGGAAGGTATCAAGAATGGCCATAGAAACTGGACTGGACGTGCTTCATGAAGAAAAGCTGTTCAAATTAACCCTTAAGCATGTATGGATGGCAAGAGGCTTTTTGGTAGATTGCAGCAGACCATGTACTGAAGGACGGATCCCTATTCTGACCTATAAACTACTCAGACAGTCTTGAACGACAAAGCTCAACGTGATTTATCGTCCGCAACAGCCTTTAGGTCATTGTGAGAATATTAAACATGCTCTACAACACGACTCTCCCCGACACAGACCTATCACATCAGCATTTAACTCACACAGACCCGGCGCAGTGAGCTGCGTCGTATGACAGTCCAAGTTTGCCTTCAAGTATGCTTGGAAAGAAGCCATAATTGTAAAACTAGCCTTAAAAAAGAGAAAAAGGTGGCATTATAGTTAGTAAATGACATTGAATGCCTATAAGACAACCAGAGGGGACAATTACGGTTAACTGTCGATTAATTTTCACATCTTGATATAATCTGTTATCCTGGCCACTCCCTGAAAACACTGGCTAGGTTCACACTCCAGAGCTCTAGTATCTGGATTGGGAGCTAACCGTTCGCACTAACCATTAGCGTCCGTGTGAGAATACCTGATCGGTAAGCGCTAACCGTTACCAGAAGCACTATCGGTTAGCAAGTTGAGCGCATTTCTATCATTAACCAATCAGAAGTACGCATTTCCAATTCCAAGTTTCCTATTGGCCAGTGATCCGATCATCATCATCTTGATATCTGGATCTGGGATTTCTTATATGAACGCAAGGGTGAGCGAGTATGTTATTTATCTGGATCCTGCTAACCGTTAGCTTGTGTGTGTGTGTGAACATAGCCAATGTTTCACTTACAATTTCCCCAGGCCAAATGTAAAATAGCAATTGTTTACTGAATTAATTTTTTATTGTATATTTATAGTTTAAACATGAATAATTGTACATTAATATTTACTTATTGGCTACTTAGGATTTGCATCATGGGAAATGTTTTAGTGTTAGGAAAAATATTTACATATAAATTGAAAGCAATATATTTGATGTCCCCAGGCACTATAAAATAAAGAAAAAATATTACATGAGAATGGCTTACACTACAGATATAAAAAAAATCCTAGATAAATGCTTAATACTATAGTTTAGACCACAATTAATATTCTATGAATTTAATTCCTGTGGCAGATAGGTAATTATTCCATGGATGCCAACAATTTTCATTTCCAACATTTGAATTGGTTAAAGCTAGGCTCCAATCGAAAAATATTTGTTGTAAAAATGAATTTTTTTAAGACAATGAAGAGGTGTTTGAAGAAATATTTTTAGGCAAATGGTAAATCAGATACAGATTTTTTAGTACCGTTATATAAGAACTGGGGTAAAGGGGGTGTATTAATCCCACTTTTTAAATATTTTTAAATATCTAAAAATCTGATAATAGAAATTGTGAATATTTATTAGGTTATAAAAACTAAGAGGTTAATATATTATAAAATAATATTGAAAACACTTGAATTAATGTCAATCAACCTGCTGTCATATTTTTTGGTAATCAATAATTATTTACTTGCTAAAATCGTGACAGAATGCTGGGTGAAAATGAACATCCCGCGACTGAATAGGTATGCTGAATGGCACCCTTGTACCTGTTTACCTTCCACTTGGGTTACTCCGTGCAGAAGAATAAAGGAATTAACAAAACCTGTAGTATACTATTTCAACAACACTTGAAACTGTATCTAAATCAATATTTCAACTATAGATTTGTGATTGTTACACCTAGTTTTTTGCCTATTTATATTACATTGCCTTACCAAAACCTAAAATAAATATTGATTATTTGGGTATTGACAAGATTATGCCTTCAAATTTTAAAGAAAAATATTTGAAAATAATGTGTTTTTTTTTTAAGAGATTTAGTTTTTGTATTTCAATATAAATTCTAAGGTTTAAACTGAAAATAAGAAAGACAACAAACTATCAATTTGAAATCACCAGATATTTAAATAATGTCATTACATAGTCTTTTAATATATTCCTAAAATTTTGCTAGCATCTTGTGGCAAAACAACGGTAAATTATTAGAAAAAATTATTTTCTTTTTCAATCTGCTAATTATTAAGTGTTTATAACATAATGAGGTTTCAAATTTTTCCTTTTTTTTTTTGACAGATTTTTTTTGTCATGTTTTGTGTGACAGGCAATATTACTAGTTTTATTGTTGAGAATGGTTTTTGAGGGGTGTCTATTTAAGGGAGGCAGTTAAAGCGAGGAAGACATTCATTTTTTTGGTGTAAAATGGATATCTGTATATACTCAAATATTGTAAATGCCCCTTAATTTCACTGTAAAAGTGGAACTACAATTTATAATTACCGTCGAAATGTGTTATTGTGTGATCATAAAGACTTACTGATCCCAAGCAGGTTAGAAAAATGCATTTCTACTGGACTAGAACAATAATAGAATGTGTTAAGAATGATGTTGCTTCCATTATATTTGTTTACAGTTATTTAGGAGGCGTACATTAAAAAATAAAAAAAATAAACACCTCAGGCGTCTATTTGAGGAAGGTGTTTATTCCAAATGAGGCTTCATGATGGGGCGTTTATTCAAAGCAGGGCATTCATTTGATTAAATACGGTATGAAAACAAATCTTTCAGGATATATTACATGATTTGAACATAGAACATTGTGATTAGAAGATAAGCACTAACCTCCAGTACCACTTCAATGAAGTACAATTATCAAATCAATCAGTAATATCAAAGCCATTACCTAGATGTTTCACTTATAAATATCCTTTTAATCAAAGCTACCCAGAGGATTGAATTCATTGAGTATGAACAAGTTTTTCCCAATAACTGTAGCATAATAAGTTTTTACAGCAGATCATTTTCGATGAGTAGCCATTTTAGATTCAATATTAAATTTTTTTTTTGCTACGAAAAGCAGTATTGGATAATATCCACTTTAATAAAAATACAAGACAATAGAAAAATACAAATTTATATACAATGTTAATATCATCAATAATTTTGTTTATCAAATGTTACATAAATTGATTGTTTTTTCATTTTAAAAATGTGTAACGCAAGGACAAGTTGAACAAACCATTTCGTTTTTAATGAGCGAGGTCGATAAGTTTGTGAAGAAGGCTTTGAAACAAAATGTTTGATCCGGGAAAGAGACAAATTAAGAAATCCTTAAACTATTTGACAATTTTTTCCCCACATTAGTACAAACCTTGTGTTTTTAAATAAGCTGTGTAATTGGCATAAATTTGAGGTTACCTCCCAAATCTCGAGATTTTTCAGAAAAATACTTATTAAGGTAATCATGCTAAAATAGCTTTTTATGGTTGAGGAATATTGCTATGCGGTTGATTTACTTTAATTATATTACCACCATCTGCATCTATCATCATAACACTATCAACATTATGCATTCTAAAAGTACTACATCGCATACTGTAGGTTTGTAATTTATATTATCCGAGGTGCCAACAATGATTCACAGCATGACACATGCTAGTAGCTCAGAAAATTAAGTATTAATTTTGACGCCCCATTCACCTGATGAAAAAAAATATCAGCCATTTAAACACCTTATCCTCCTACCTTTCCATTGTTGCAGATTTTGTTCGTAACTTTTTCCATGAGCATTTTCTTGGAAACTCATCCTAGGTAGACTATCAGTCTAAGGGTTGTGATGTTGCCGCCGAAATCGCTCGGCCACTATAAACACTCTCTGCTGAAAATCACTTGGATACGGTCGAACAGCACTGTCACTAAATCAGGTAGATTAAGCTCGGTTCCACTAAATGTGATTTCTGCTAATGCACAGAGTTTTATCAGGGTGATTAATTTAAACAGGTGGAATACGTGTGAAAACAGGAAGAGTTTGGAAAACCAATACACCTCGATACGGTTGCATATTGAAAAAAATAACATTAGGTTTTAAAATTAAAATTGGGAGTTCTATACTTAGACATAGAAATAACTCTGCTGGTGTATTTTCACATTTTAACAAGGCCCTTTGTATATTTGCAAAGGCTTGGAAAATCTTCCTTTATTAAACCATGCTTATAAATTCACACAAAGAGGTGCTAAGCAAATCTTTTACCTAAACTGACAATACTGGGGGTCAAACGAACTCAGAACCTAAACCTCTAGGTTCTACATGTATTAAAGAACACATTTTTTTATATTCTTTAAAAAGTTGTCATTGTTGTTTATTTCAGTTTTACACATAGCAATAATAAAATCAGTCAACCGATAGGCCTACCCACTGTTCTGAAACCAGGGGTAAGTTGGACAAAGCCACTTACATTAAAACTGGTTAAAGCTTTCTTAACTCATCTAATCTTTTTTTGCAGCATGTTGCATTGCCAGGGGCATACCGCGGGGGGGAGGGGGTCGATGTGTGCGGTCGACCCCCCTTTTTAAAGAAAGTGCCGTTTAAATATGCTCGCTTCACTCACAAATAACACACACTTCTGAAAGCTTCGCTAAATTGCTCTGAGTTCAGCTTTCCCCCTGCGCTTTCGTTTCGACCCCCCCACCCTTAGATTTTTCACCGTACGCTCCTGATTGCGACCTATCTCCCGGGAGAAAATTGATAATGCAGGTACAAAATGCAGATATGAATATGCGGGAGGTTAATTTTTCAAAATTTCACTTCCTTGTGGGAGTGTGGGAAGCCATACCAAATTCCAGGAGATTACTGCACGACTCACAAACTTGGGACCCCTGTGAGATGCAACTGAGAGGCTATTGTTACACTAGACCCTAGTCTTATGTGAATTTTTTACTGATATTTATCCTAATGTTATTGTGTGATTAAGACAACTAGGCCTAGGCCTAGACTATTCATCCAATCACCCACTGGTGAATGGGGGAGAGGTTGGGTTGGGGGTATTAGAACTATATAGCTACTGGAACTGCCACTGCACAGTATTGTATATAAATAATACTCGGCCTACTAGACATACGTGATGTTTGTTTTTCTTGAGTTATGCACGGGGTTATGCAGCAGCCTGTCGCAAGCCTACGAAGGAGGATACATGATGAACTCACCTGCGATACGTAATACAGCTCTGTCGGCGAGATCTGTGGCTGCGTTTGCCCAAGATGCCACATATCCTTGGCTCTCCCGCCGCTCCATCAACTTGACAATCGGAATGTAATCTTCTTTCGAATTATAGGCCATGGCCAGACGTTAGCTGGCCTAGTGCGATCACTCAGTTCTGCTACAGTTTTTCCATCATTATTATTATTAAATAAAATGTACGTTCGGCAATCATTGTATAAATACGTCTAACTAGCGATGACTTGTTCTACTCATTCTCCAAGATCGATTAGACCGCAGCAATATAAGATTTAGAAGACGAGGAATTGCTCACCGCAGACACACAACACGCCACTGTGAAAATGAAAAGGAATGCCCAAGAAAGATGTTGGTGATGGGCTATGTATATATGCTATATTAAAAATATTACAACACAACAGCAAATGAGGCAAATATACATTACTAGATAATCACATGTGGAACATCTACATAAATTATTCATCTACCTGTAAAGCCGTTTTATAGCAAGTCATTCACTTCGTGGGGAAAATTGAGACCGGTATTATCATAGAATATTCACATACTCCACCGCACTGTGTACAGTATTGTGATAATGGACATGCGCTGTTTTAATTAATGGGTGCAGACGCGCTGGTAATTAATGACCTATGACATCACTTTGAAAATGCTATCTTGTATGCTTGCTACCAAATTCGATCTATCGATATTTGTATGTAAATTAATTTCAGACCTTAAACCCTTGTGTAAATAGTAGCATTGACCATACCCTTCACGGTCATATCAAAAGATAACAGAGGGTGTCACGCCACAGACGTAACACCGACACTAAAAAAGGGTTCCCCTGAGAATTTTTCTTTAAATCATTTCTGATTGGCTACCTTACTGACGGGATGACTCATGCGTCAACTACTTCCAATCAAGTTACAGCATTGCCACACCATTGATAATTTTCCAACCAATCATCTTCGTTGACAGAAGTAAACATACGCTACACATTGTGCCTTTCCTAGTTGACGTAGGCCTAGTATATTTTTACTAATTGAAGTGATCGGAAGAGTTGACCACAGCAATAACGGAAATTGTTAAAGGATAGATATGTCGTTAGTCGTTTTCTTATAACCAGTCGAAACAAACACAGAATAGAAAAGCTATTTAGTAGGGCTGCGTTGCATCGTTATTTTATAATTCCTGTGTGTGTTTTTTTTTTGGTTTTTTTTCTATCTTTATCGCTTTTTTCTGAGGACGGGTCCACTCTCACTAAACATACAACAATAAATACTTTACTTTGAATATAACATAACCTATTAAAAATCAATGTTTTATTTGCAGGCAAATATTTTAATAAATTCTTCTGAATGTTTTAAAAGATAAATATGTTTATCTTTATTTTAAGATTTAACTTAAGTAGAACTTATTGCGAATGTGTGGAAAATACGAAATTCGCTGCATCTTTCAAGTGCGTGAGTAGTACAAAATACTCTCGTTTAAGTAGAAATACTTCTAATTTCTTAACTCTCTTTTCCATCTCAAGCGCCTGACGGATTTTCTAAAGTACCTGAGGTTTGTGCGCTTTAAAATATACCTAGGCCGCGCCTATACTGTGTTACTTGATCCAGATGCTAAACAGGCGTTGATGACCACAATAATAGTATGTATATCAGTGGCGGATTCAAGGTGGGGACAACTAAATTTTTCAAAATTAAAAAAAAAAATTGAGGAGAGAATTTAAGTTTACCATTTCCGGCCATAAGTGCCATAATCAAGCATGGTGGGGCTAAGGTAGTAGACCCTCCATCTGTGAAAGTCCCTCTTAGGGCCCCTTCTATTTCATCCTGGATCCGCCACTGTACATATACTGTATATATGATTAGTTTATACTGTATATGGTCAGCAATTATTCTGTATTAAAAAACGTCTAGATGGTGCCTTCACAATAAACGTCCTTCCAAGCTCTGACAAAGAAGAACGTGGCTATATATTACACTATGTCGATATGTCGAATTTCGATATGTTCACATTCCTTTCAATATTTGACTGTAAATAAAAATAAATATAATAATAATAAATATAAACGTAGTTTATGGTAGCCTTTCACAATAAATGTCGCCTCAAGCTCTGACAAAGAAGAACGTGGCTATTACATAATCTGGACCAGCGTCAACTTAACGGTCAGTGGCGGCGCGAGCGTCTGAAATCTGGGGTGGAAGGACAAGTGAGGGACAAAGTAAATTTTTAAGGGGGTAATTTGCTGGGGTGGCCTGAAGTGGGTGTGGTCGTGCGGTGCTCAAAATGTCTTGACAGTGGTCCACCGAAAAATATGGCAATTTAGGGGTTTTAAAGGTTTAATTGATTTTATAGACAGATAGCCTACTAATAATACTATGTAGCAAGTACATATCATTTCTTATTCTCCCCGGAGAATTTTTTTTTTCTTTTTGTTTTTTTTTCTTTTTGGGGGAGGGGATAGCTGGGGGTGGGGCAAGAAAATTATTTGGGGAATGCACCTCTTTCCCCTCCCCCTGCTGGCGCCGCCACCGTTAACGGTATCAAATGTCGATTTTATATGCGCACATACATTTCAATATTTGGCTGTAAATAAAAAACAAATGATGAATATTAAGAGTATTTTTTTTAATATAACATTCCGGTAAACAAGTATTGTAAAAGGTGATACTGTTTGATACTGGCGCCTGGGCGATCAATGCCCATTGCATGGTTATGACTAGCTTGTTAAAAAAGGCACTCATACAAATTTAAATGGAAATGACAAAACGATATAAATATTAATTTTCGTCAATGACTTTTTACAGTATTAGAAAAAAAAATCATTAAATAGCTTACCAGCCAAATTTAGGCCTGCAAATATTATTAAAAACGATTGTATCATTTTATGTATAGGACAGTTGTCCAATGGCATATTCATTCGAGAATATTGATTTCACTTTCTTTTTTCCATTAAAATCTAATAATGGACCTACAATAGGTCTATGCTATTAAAATATTTAATTGTGTCAAGTTTATTTGCTCAATAGAACATCCCTTGTCAAATTAGTCCAATAAACAGATAATTAACTCCATAAAACGGCTCTATTTGTATAGCATATAAGAAAATAATTTACAGTATTTGATGACCCTCGTATAATTACATTAGTTTATTACCGAAGAGTAACAACCAGTGGTATACAACAGATGGTGGTTTTTTTCAAGACTTCTAGATAGGCCATTGCACTTGTCTGCTTATGAGTACCAGAAATTATACAATCGTAAATAACTCTATATGCTGACACCTTTATATTCAGCGCATAGAGACCCCGGTGTTATGCGCTATATAAATCTAATTACATACATACATACATACATAAATATATACACACACACGCACACACACACACACACACATACACACATACATACATACATAACTGTCTCCATCTCCAGCTTTAATAAATACTGTTGTTCTTTCTTACAAGTAAACATACAAAATGTTTGTGAAACAAGGAGATACAGGATCAGAATAAATGATTCACAATATTAACAGTTTTAATCATAGATTACAGTGTACAATATACTGTAGTAGCATAACTTATTTCCTTCAAAAATATGCTTAATCTAAAGTTGGTTTTTTTTACTCTTTGGTATATCAATGCAGGATTTTAATTTATAAATAAAACATTTATAAGACCACGACCATTGGCCTTTAAATTATGTGAATGTAATTATTTCATTGTGATGACGTCATAGTCGTACATTATGATAACTAAACATTAACAACTGAACATAAATATGGCTATGAATCATATACAGGTCTATCCATCCAATTAAAGACCACTTTTGGGACTGGGGTTTTCATGGTCTTTTGCAGCTTTGGTCTCTAATTAGCATAATAAAAATAAGACATTTATTAATTTTGGACCACAGAAAAGTGGTCTTTAATTGGAGGGGTCTTTCATTAGAGGGAGACCTGTATTGCAGAAATTTACAAGGCAGCCAAATTCGGAATAGAAAGACCAGGATATTTACATTTAACACACAGAACGATGAATGTCAATTCAGACTGAAAAATAAAATATTACCAGGCTATTTGATGCATATAATAAAGCATGAATTATACCATAGGGAAAATATTATCCAAGGTCTTGAGGTATGTTACTACATGTTCAATAGTCACGTAACAGCACATAAATCCCAGGCCAAACACAATACATGTTTAGCAGTAGAACCAGCATGTCAAACCTACAGTAAATACCACTAGGTACAGTAGAACAAATAAACCAAGCCCACAGTAAATCCCCATTGTTAAAGCCAGACAAATGTATTAAAAATTTGCAAAAACACCAGCAAAGTCACAAACAGAAAGAAAACTCACGCTCAGGTCAGTAAATGTTGGAGGTGGAGAAAACACACACTCAGGTCTGTAAGTGTGGGAGGGGAAAAGGGTGTGACTTAAAGGTTGAACTGCTTTCAAAGAAACCCCTTTTTGATAACCAAACCAGTCCCTTCCTTGCATCAACACATTCTCTATTTACATGCTGGTTTGCTTCGGCTAAAGACAGCTTTGTCCCTGACCCCCATAACATATATTCCTCTTGTCTCCACCTTTGACTATAAAAGGTAGTACCCTGGTTCCTGGATACAGGCCTGGACACTCATATACAAATGTAAGCTCAAAGCCCGATACCTTCTGGTACACACTCCACTATGCGGAAGCATGTGGTACATGGTAGGTAACAGTAATCATTTGAGCTTCTAATCAAAAGATTGCAGTTAATGCCCAAGGTTGTCTAATTCTACCTGTGAAATTTCCCTGGCCAAGACACTGTATCCATGTACAGTAGTGTCCTGACATCCTTGTGCAAGTGGATTACTAGCTGCAAAGTTAGGAAATAATTCCTCAGAAAGCATGCTCATGGGTTTTTGATCTAATTGAATTGAAACTTCAAAATGCACTCAATCAAGATTGAACTACTATTATTATTATTATATGAAGTGCCTTGCACCATGATGTTAATTGGGAATAAAAATACAGTATAAAAAAGGCTTAGAATATATTAATGCACATTGTCTAGGACTAATAAAATATGTTATATATACAATAAAACTTTCATCCCATACTAGTTTTCAATAAAATACTGTCTTAAAATGCAGAAGTAATTAGGCACAAGTAATATGGTATACAAGGTCAATTTAAAACACACTCAAGTTTCAGCAAAAGTTAATATGCTATAGCTCCGTACAGTAATATACAATAAGAATATATCATAAACATATCAGTTTCTATATCATAAAATATTATAGTTACATAGTTACAATAAACAAGAACATGACTAACCCTTCTTAAGAGAAAATGATATAAAATGGGACTAATATTTAGTGTCTCATTGCATTTAAATACTATACTGGTTTTAAATAAACAACAAAAGATTGTGCAAATATGACATTGTTAAGACACCTCCTTAGAGGAAATACAATTTAAGTTGGCAGCATAAAAAATACATGTCATATATCTAGTTGATATAATTAATGTCCAAAACTATCCAAAGTATATAAAATCTGAGTCAGTGAAAATATCTCATTCATGCTCTAAAACGTTTTTCTTTTACTAATCTTTAAAAATGTCTTAAAGTTTGTTCTCAAATTTTGTTGGTTAAAATAAATTTGTAGCACATTCAAAATACCATCCTCTGAAGTACAAAATAAACTTCACAGACACAGAGACACAAACCAAGATTAACACCGTGTCACAATCATGCACACACAAGTAAACACACAACATTGATTTACATACCTAATAACTGACTTTTTAGATCCCTTTCACATCACGAGTTAAGCCATGCAAGGGAGCATTGCTCTTTCGACTTCCCAAGAGAGCAGTGCCGTCTAAATGCTATTTTCTCTGTATTTGTCAAGCAAATACACACCTCAGTTTTGCTTCAATAGGTTTTACATTACATATACACTACTGTACACCTATTTGCCGTATTATGTATGTGTTTACTGAACTTCAGAAGTCAATCCAGAATCCTAAGTTCTTGTCTTTGTTACGAGGCATTGCAGTGAGGTCAACAACCTGACAGGACACTGCTTCACAACTTTTCTGAAATTAACAACATTTTATAGTGACCAACATCATTCATTAAATTTCCATCATAAAAATATCATCAATAGTTTTTCTATCATAAACCTCATTAACTTTTTTATCATCATTGATATTAAAGTCATTGTCTATGGCATCAAACACATCAATCACTATCATACCCCATTGTTGATGATGTCATCATTGCCTCAATACCATAACACATACTCCATCACCATCATTGCTGTCGTCTTCATTGCCATCAATGGAACTGACACCATTCCTGATAAATCACCATCACTATCATCATCAACACCATTATTCCCTTCATCAACACCATTAACACCATCATCATAGACACCATTATCATTAACACCACTATCACCATCATCATTATAACCCATGTCATCAAAAACACCATTATCGCCATCATCAACACCACCATTATCACCACCACTAACACCACAATCCCAATCATGACAATGTACATTACCACCACCACCATCATCATCAGCTCAACTTGCACTTGCATGTGACAAATCATGTGACTTACTCCATTAAATGAGTGAGATTTTTGAATACGGCCTACTTGCAGCTTCCTGATGGTGGTCTCCTTGGCTGAAGCTCCGACGCTGCTCCTACGCAAATTAAACAATCAGTGGTAAGTCAAATGTTCATAATTTTTAATATGAAAAAAGTTAAGTTCTGGACTTGTAAAATGCAAGTTTTCAACTAGAAATGGAAATAAATAGCAACAACAGCACTAAACCGACCAACTGACAAAATTTCAGAGCAGACTAAAAAAGATATCTCTACACAAAAAATAAATGAAAACCAGATGCTTGAATGTCTTCCAAGACCAAGGACATGGACAGCATCATGCAATAAACCTTTCCAATGTGTTATCTTAACAATTGACGAATCAGAACACAAGCATGTTCCACAAACACAAGCCCAATGCCACCTCACCCCCACTGGTAATAGAAGTAATAAGTAGTAGCAGTAATGTTTAGTAAAAGTAGTAGTAGGTTGAATTAATACATTGTGTCATTTCATTTTGAAGAGCTCGTGTGGATTTTAACATGTTCAACATCAATTAATAAGTAGACTGTAGGTTGGTACTTTTATTTTGTGAGGCAACTGGGAAAATCAATTTCAAACAGTATACAATGCACTATTAAATGCTATAGGAAAAGTTATTTGAGTCTGAAATTCAAGATCACACTTCAAAATTAGAATCAACATAAAACCTCTGAGGGTTAATGCCAATAACAAGTAGGGAGTTATAAATTTTAGTTAAAGTGGTTGTTCACTGCTTAGTGTGTTGATGTTCGTTCATTACAAATATAGGATTCACATCACACAAAAAAATCATTGCACCCTCCTAACCTTTGGTTTATTACAAGTTAATAGCCAAACTTTTGGGACTGTTTTAGTGTTATAGTTGAGTTTACACACAGTGGCTACCACTAATTTGGCTGACTGAAGGTATGTCCTTGCATCTCTCACACCAGGAGCAAAGTTGCACAATGTGTAATGTGTCAATCACTGGAGGACATTAATAACTATATTGTACTGTGATATATACACCATTCAAAGATATTTGTTATTTCTCAACAGGAAAGATGCCTAATGACCTTTGTGCTATATAACTCCCACAAAAGATACAGAAGTTTGAGTGTACATTTACTAATAAGGAATTCTGACATCATATTGTGAAGAATAATACTTTGCTAAATTTGATAATTTATCTTACCCACAAGGCCTTTTGCATTCCTACACAAATCTTATGACACTTCCTTATTTAATATGAAAATGTTGTTGCTGTCAATACCAATTAACAGTGATTTACTTAAGTTTAATATGGAATAATCAAATTTCATTTTCCAGCAAATTAATGATAAAAATAGTCTAAAAAATAAAATTTTGTAAAAGCAGCCACATTTAAAAAAAAGATGGCGGCAAGTCATCTTCAAGCTGATAACTTTGCAAGAAGACAAGTTCAAAAACTGTACTGGATACCAAGTTGATCACAATGCACTTTTGTTCATGGTATCCAACAAATATTTACAGTCTACCAGATCAAAATTAAATATGACACGGTAGGCCTATTTACCATCTCCCAGGGAGCCGGAGGTATTCTAAGAAGGAGTGTTGTGAGAGAGAATGTCTCCCCAGGGAAAAAAGTACATGCATCAATTATTACAGTGGATTCCGGCTTTCTCATTGTTAACACCGTAAACCACAATTCAACCTTGTAACAATACCCAATTCAAAATGGTGACAATACCAACTAAACTAGCCCTATCACACTATTGATCCCAGTTTAGCAGTCATGTGTGAATGTACCCAAGTGAAAACCAGTGCCTTTGCATCGAGCATAGTAATAATAATTGTAAGTGCTCAAGGCTCTACAGAAGGACAGAACCAAAAATTAACATGAACCTTAAAACTACCAGAATAAGAAACATCACGCACATCACCGCGCAGATAAGATAGTATAATACATACTCTAAGTATCGAAATGCACGCCATCTTGTCAGGATTCAATATTTCAACATTAATTATGTCATCATCAGGAATGTTTACAGGCATTATCATCACCGCACAGTTTACAGAAAATGTGAGGCACAGGGCTGGCCTATTCATAATTCACAGGTGCTCAAGTAATGGGTATCTAACTAAACAATTTAACTTAGCAAGGAAGGCAAAAAAGAAAACTAACTGCAAAAGCAGCAGACAACAGATGTGTCTTAAAGAGCCCTTTTAAAAAAAGCAGTGGACTGGCACTACCATAAAAAATGGATATTTAGGCCTATGCCTTCATGTCCAGCTGCTATAAAGCTAAGTATTGGAGAGTCCCATGTGTAAGTATAATTCGTGCATCAACAGCATATCTGCCCAGATGTTAAACATATACGTGTGTACCTAAGGCCTAAGCATGTTAGACATTAGCATGTATCATAGTTAATGTCCAATAAATTACCAATATATATTTCAGGGTTATTAATGACTTTCTATAAATAAGTATTGTTATTTTTCAAAATTTAAAAATTCTGTTCTACAGTTAAAAAATACAGTACTAATTGAATATCATTTAGTAAGATCTTTTAACATAGCCTCCTACATTTTAATTATTAGTATAACGTATATAATGATGTTGATTTACAAAAGCTTTCGTCACGTTATGAGACTACATCAGGCCGTCTCTAGCATTAGTAGTAATGGACATTGCTTAAACAATGCCAGAGCCAGCTACAGAGGGCATTGTTCATGCAATGTCCTTAACAACCGATTCTAGTTTAAACGGCCTGACGAAGTAATTATAAATTAGTAACACAAAGACAGCTTACGCAAGTTAACATAAATTGTGTTTAGTTTTTTTAACTATATAAATTTATCACTGATTGTTAGTTACAGTATGCAGCATTCTTATCCAGATGTTTTCCAAATATTCTTGTTTCAAACATAGTTTTACCTTACCTATATTGATGTGTTTACACCAATTGAATTATGTAGAGTTAATTACATTGATCCATTAAATATAACATTAATACTTAAAATATCATACATGCATGAAACAGGTTAATGCATGTATTATTACATAAAAAAATGTATCCATGTATGTATTGGTGTATACTGTATGTACGAATTAGAATATGCATGTATGTGTGTACAGTATGCAAATACATATGAATGAAAACATACATATTTGCTAATATTATACCAACACTTATATGCATGTATGTATGTGTGTATGTATGTATGTATAAATGTCTATATTTTGTGTACCTCTCGTTTCACAAACGTGTATACATTAATGTAGTTGGTATTTATAAAATGTATAATATACTGTACTTTATATACACAGTGATTGCATGCATGTTTGTATGTATTTACTGCAATATAAGAACAGCATGTTAAATACAATAACCAAGGATTATGCATTAAACATTACCTTACTTGTTTATCCCCATATGTGCTAATTTGAAGAGCAGATTATATATATTATATAAATGTTTACAGTCTACCAGATCAAAAATAAATATGACACTGTAGGCCTATTTACCATCTCCCAGGGAGCTGGAGGTATTCTAAGAAGAAATGTTGTGAGAGAATGTCTCCCCAGGGAAAAAAGTACCATGCATCAATTATTACAGTGGAGCAGATTATATATATATTTATGAGTTAAGATTCAGTGGCTATTGGTGAAAAATATAATTGTTAGCAGTGTAACACGGATATGAAATTTTATGTGAATGAAGGCCGGTACGATACTTGCCATACAGGGGGTATCCTGGTTGCCGATGAGACAGTCGTAAAACCGGTATATCCTCATTGTAAAATGGTCTAAGTTGGGAACACATGTATATTAATTAACTTAACTTACTGAATTTATTAATAAAGAATTAATAAGTAATAGTAAGAATAATATATTTTCCTATTTCCTACTTTACCCTATTTGAAATTGTAATTGGAAATTATAGCTAACCCCAGGGGACCCACAGTAGCCACAGTGCAGATACAACAGATACATTGTCCCTTATAATGTTTATGTGAGGTTTATTCAAGAAGGTAATTTATAACCGACGTTAGCTGGATTTGAACAGGAGTCTTCAGCACAAGAAGTAGGATCATAATACCGCTCTACCAAGTGATTCTGTCATTTAAACCCTTTCAAATGTAATACAAACATAATTTTAGACCTTGGCTGCATATTTTTGTAGTGGCACTTTCATATCTGAATGAATGACTGTAAATGAATAATTTTATGAAATTGTAAATATAAAATACAGTTTGCCCTCTAATTCGAGACCACTTTGGGACTTGAAAATTTGGGGTGGTCTCGGGGTTTTGGTCTCCAATTAGAGGGTTAGCTTTGTGTTAAAAAAATTGATGATTGTTATTTGCTTCTTTGAAATAGTGTTCTCGAATTAGCAGGGTCTCGGAATTGCAAGTTGCACTGCATCAAGAAAATCTCATTAACAACCAAATAACCTCTCATAATTTTACATTGTTAAATCTTTCTAAGATTTTTATAGTTTCAATATTTATTTCATTCTATTTTTATGTTTTACTTGTCTTTACTTTTTCTTGTTATCAACACTTTGTTAGATCTTTAATGTACTCATATAAGCTAATGTTTATTCATGCATTATTAATTTTAAACTAATGTGTTCATTCTTCCAATCATGCCTCAGCAACAAACAATGCCATATAGGTTGGCATGATAACTGTAGTATAGTATACTCTACCGGTGTGGATGAATTCAGTACTCCCAAATAATTTCTGATTCTATCCAATCTTAAGGAAACAATAAAAGGAGGAGAATAAAAACCAGACCTTAACTCAGGAAAAATGTGAATTTAATGATGGTCGATGATGAATCTATTGATGATTAGAGTGGTGTTGATGATATCAATGATGGTGATAATAACAATAACGATGATGTCAATGACGGTAATACCAATGGTGACCAAAATGTTTAATTTTAATGAATTTATAGGACTAGATGCATAACGATGAAAGGAACATAATGCTGTATTCTGCTGTATGTGTACGTGGGTGGTTGAAGATCTCATGCCAACGCAATAGTGATTAGGTTCGCTTTTGAGATCCTGTCCAACTACTTGGTGGACTGTATCATGCTGTCTTGTTTTGACAATAAAAACTGAATAAAGAAAAATACAATAGGGAAGTAGGAAACTGTATTCTTTGTTCCTACCTTCTTGGTACTTGTTTGTCAGATTTAGTGGCCATCTTGCAGAAAGGCCTGCTTCCTGAAAATCACAAAAATAAATGTGTATTCATTCTGCCATACATTTAACCATACATCCCAAATGTACACAATGCAAATTCATTCATCAATTAATATTTCCATTCATTCAATCACAATGTAATCATTCACTTTAATTTAGCCAAGGCCGACAATAAGTTAGGTGTAGAAAAAACCCTAGATATTGATAATGATCCCTTACTTACGTACAACTGATACAACATCTTACCTATGGATGGAGTTGGGTCTGAGAAGCTGTCTGAAGCATGCTGTCGACCACGTCTCTTATTCAGCTTCTTATCTGTTTCACTGTCAGTTTCTTCACTTGTACCTCGCTGCAAGTTCATTTTACGAGTTGGGCTCAAGGAAGCTGACCTTTTTTTCTGACAAACTGTTGATTTTTTATATCGTCTTTTTGGAGGATCACTCCTAAGAAAATTTAAAGGGAAAAACAAAGTTATAATTTGTGAGATGAGCAAAAGAAAACTTGTAAAGGAATGGAATTATGAAATATCACCTATGATGAAATATGAAAATTAAAACCCATAAATTCAACTATTTTTATCATTATTATAATCTTTATCATCACCATCAGTACCATTTTTATCAACATTATTACCAATATACTGTAATCATCAGCATTAACATAATTTTCAATACTGTCACCAACCCCCCCCCACCCCATTGTCACTATTGACATCTTCATCATCACCACAATCCCCATACCTTATTATCAATATACTGTATCCAGATATACTGTAATCCAGATATTACTATCAATAAATATACTGTAATCCAGATATTATTCTCCTGAAGATGATTGAAGCAACTCAATCGAAACATCAACCGCAAGCATTAATATATTATACTGTAATCATCATCAGCATTAACATAATTATCAATATGTCACCCCCCATTGTCACTACTGACACCTTCATCATTACCACAATCGTCACTGTAATTGTCACCCTATCCTTTGTGTACCCTATACCTGGGATGGTCAAGCCTTGTCAGATTCCTGTTTGATGGAGTAAAGATAGGTCTCTGAACATTTGGGATACGCAATCCAGGAGACTGAAAAAGGAACGTAGAACAATAATTATTAAAATGGTAGATGGACAATGGAGAGCCAACATCAAGTAATAAACACACGAAAACACATTACAGTGGCAGACGGTCACAAGGTAAAAAGAATAGTCCCTTCAGAAATACAACCTGCTTAAAAAGAGGGAAAAGGAAAGAGGGGAAAAATATGCACTTTTGCATTTATTCCCTTCCTCTAGATCTGCAACTGCAGTATATAATGTTGTACATACTCATTTTTTCATAATACAAATCAAAACCTCACCTAGTATGTTTTTGTTGAGTTTTTAAAAAGTTGTATTGCTTGTCTTTGTTGTTAGAACAGTTGTTTGGTTGAATTTCAATGGTACTTATGTCACAACATGATGTGACACTGATTTGTTACTGAGCAATGCTACCAAAGCTTTCACGTTTTCATTACTTTGTAATCAGAAATGATTTTGATACATCAGTGTAAAAAGTTTCGGAAATTACGACTTTGTGGAGGAACTTGTTTGTATAGATGCTTGGTGGTAGTTACTCAGTGACAAGGCTATGCCACGTAGTACCTTGATGTTATGATGCAACATAACATAGTGATGGTCAACAGAAGTTACTACTGTACACTCATCATGCAAACAAAAATATTTGCTGTGTTAAAGGCACATCGATCAAACAAGACAAGTATGGCAGTGAAATGGCATAAAACTGACACTGATTAAGACTTAGTTTTACAGTACCTGGAATTCTAACATCTGTAGAAGGCAGCAGATATAAAGAACATTAGCATATATATTAAGTGCCATAAATGTTTTCAAGTATAACTGTAATCAGATACTAAAGAATCTATAGCATTTTACAGACCATTTCAACAAAGCTGATCATTTGGAATTTTCCAAAAACTGAATTTTAGTTTTTAGGAGTAGAGCATCTTATTTTGCCAGGATTTGTACCCAGAAACCTAGTATTAGAGGTAAGCACCACCAAACCAACTTCACATCGACATGATTTTTCCAACAGTGTTCAATTTATGAACAAATTAATTTCTATAAAATGTTGGTTGAAATTGATATCAATGGTTCTGGAGATATTAAAGTGCATTTAAGGTTGTGAAAATGGGTCAACGACTGGTCAACTACATCTAATACTGTTATAACATTCATGTAAATATGGTAAGTAAACTTCCTGTATTGACACAAGAAGTAAGCTTCCTGTATTTATATAAGGGGGTGATAGGTGTGCCATTAACCTACTCCCACGGGGTACAACTAATTCAATATTTTTAGATACCACAGTACTGTATGTATTGACAATGCACAAATGGAGTATATATTGATATAAGGGCTATAAACATACTACCTATACAATTACACTGCCCTTGCAGTCTGCAATAACTTGTACTCACTTTCTAAAGTACAGTAAAGACAGGTGAATTTTATAAGGAAATAAGCAAAATGGAAATCTAATACTTATTTATTGATTTTATTTATTCTTGACAATTTTCTAATAATGAAGTTAAATCAATTTAAATTCTAACTTATACTTTGTACTACAGCAAATTATTATTAGTTAAGTTATTTAGTGTTATGTAGATTATTCTCATATTATTATTAATTTACAAAGAATTTCTAACACATACTTTAAATTGCTTAATATGAAAGCTTGTTGAGCAGCCGAAAACCTGCAGGCTTCCAATCAGATCACATTGTCAAATTAGACATACTATTGACAACCTGTGATATCTGGCTGGGCTCTTTATCCGGATGTCTCTTTTTACCCTGGAGTTGGTAGCTGGTGGTAGGATTTAACCCAAAAGGGAATCTTTACATTTGGGCAATGATGTGGCCCTAGGATGAATTCACTTATCCGTGACGGTCGTGCATTCTCAAACTGCGTATATAGAGAACTCAACGTGTTTGCATGCGCAGTAGATTGTACGTCATGTTATGTTGTACATCTCACCATTGTCGTGCTATTGAAAGCTCACTGATGATTACTAGGCTCTGCAACTTGATGAAATACTCTGCCAGAAAGCCGAGTTCCATAGGACCAGGATACTGATGTAAAGATTATAGGGGCCTTGGCATTAAATTATATTTTACACTGACATCCATTTCAGAAGAACTGCTCAAGACACTCTTTTCTGTTTTTATTTGATACAGAGTCAATCAAACACAACATGCAACATCCTCTGCTCGATGGGGAGTATTCCTCCTAGTCATGTACTACACACTTTACTTTCAACTACCCACCTCCTACTAGCTAACCATTTACACTAGTGGGTGAACAGATGCAAATGTAGATAAATTGTCTTGAACAAGGACACAAGCAGCTTATGATCAGTGTTGGCCTCCAACCCACAACATCAAGACTGAAAGTCCAAAGCCTCATTGTATTATCTATGATTTTCTATAAGAGACTGGCATATATGTGATGTTTAGTTTAGTAACTTACCGTTGTTGAAAGATGCATGGCCACCCGACCATTCTCGTCGCCATTAGCAGTGAGTGGTGTCAAACTCATATGAGGTGACGGAATACTATATGACTGATCAGGTTAAGTGCAAGTAAAACACAAGTGAATATTATCCAATGAAAATTCAAGAATGTTACATGATTTTGTGGTGCAATTAATAAAAATGGTTAACTTGCGAGCATGAGTATGATGTAAGAAATTTTCAGATGAGTCTAAATCAAATATATGTTTGAGTTTGCTAGTCAATGTAAATGAGTATATCATTTGGAAAATAATAAATAATAAAACAATAATAAATATGGATTTATAGAGCGCATAATGCATAAAGCCTCTATGCGCTTGACCTTTGTTCTGAGCTTTAATGCCTACTCCTTAAACTAAGTATAATAACATAAGAAAAGGTTGTCCTCCCATAAACAGTAAAAAAATACAGAAATTATTTTGGCCTGATATAACATTTGCTCTTGTTATTATATCAAAAAGTATACATATATTATTATTATATTATTGATACTTTTAAGATTTTAACCTTTTGAACAAAATTAGGTCAAAGATTAAAAAGATTTTAAACAGACTTACTACAGGCCTAGTAGTAGTAGTTTTCCACTTTCATAACACAAGTTTTTGAAGGAATCAAAATTGTTATGGATGTGGGTTAAAATTAGGGTGGATGAATAATATTCTGAAAATGTATATATAAAAGCAATGTTAGTATTTGCAAATAAAATGAAGTAAACTAACTTAGACTTACCAAATTTGGTTGTTTAAATGCTAAACTTCCCAAATTACTATCAATCACATCTATTTTTCTGTACGGCCCATGGTCGGCTTTTTGTTGGTGGGATTTTGTCATGCTCTGTAGAGTGTTGTTAATAAATTGACCTCCAACAGGCTTACGATCCGATTGGTTGCTGTTGTTATTGTTTGTGCAGTTTGGTTGGTTAGAAGTTTCAGCTGCATTACCCTGTGAACTGCTGGTGGTGATTGCGTTTGTCACCTTCTTTCGATCTAACATCAATCGGTAATCTAAATAAATAAAAAGAAACTTCTGATTACCTTATGAATTTTAGAAATGCCTCTTTTCTTTTACCAAAATATTTAAAGAAAATATCTAGTATAGGAATGCTTTTAATATGGGATATAATGATGGAAAGCCTGAGATTTGAGTACTTGCTATAAATCCAAATTAGCTATCCAATTAATGTAAATGAAGTGAGGATATGAAACAAAGTTTAAGCATTTGTTCCTAACATGAAGAAAATGAGGATGTAAAAAGCTAATGCTAAAAAATGTGCTTATCAATAGGCTAACATGAATATGACAGATATTTTTTGGAAATTTTTGAAAAATGTTTAAAAATTCAATACATCTATCTGCGTTCCCCTGAAGCCTGATTTGCAGGCATTATTTGCCCGAACAAAAAAAGTTGTATCTACAACAATGGTGATTGACTGATTGAAATCAATCACTATTGTTACACAATAATGACTTACAAATATCCTACCTCTTACTGGAGCTAAAGTCCTTACATTGGCACCTTTCTTAAAATTATTATAATTGAAACTTCCTGTGGAATTTCGTGTTTGGTTGACAGAAGTGAAGGTAAAGCTGCCGGTGCTCTTAGACTGACCATTACCACCATGCCCAATGGCTGTCTGGTTTGAGTCTTGCACTGCATTGGTCAACTTCGGTCGCTCTTGGTGGTTGGTCGTTGCTG
The DNA here is from genome assembly GCF_011630105.1 of Anneissia japonica. Lineage (NCBI taxonomy): Eukaryota > Metazoa > Echinodermata > Crinoidea > Comatulida > Comatulidae > Anneissia > Anneissia japonica. The sequence goes on along the minus strand of NW_022728501.1, from coordinate 78,215 downwards.
CCGTTGCCACAATTCTAAACGATCAATGTAGGTGCCCAAATTACATTACAATATAAAGATAGTTCACATGGTATTTGTTCCACCTGTTCTTTTGTTACTTTTAGCTCATTCTGTAACTCAGTGTAACATCAATGGAATGCATATTATTATGCTTTTAGAATGTTTCCAAGGATTTCTAATCATTTGTAAATTATGTAAACAAAATAAGAAAATCTTCACTTTTACCCCGATGTTCGTGAAATAACCCGAGACATCTTCTTTGGCAGTGAGGGTGCACCTCTTGAGCTGCGTAGGTACTTTTGCACCCATGTTCGCATACCATGTACACTTTGATAGTCTGTGGAAGCAAGCCTTGACCATGGGTTTGTGTTGGTCATATCCAGTGCTGCTATTGCTACTGCCCTACCAACCTGTGTGTAGAAACCTTACATTCAAGTTCAAGTTATCTTTATTATGTTTCAATACAACATAAACAGGTATAAAATAAAATTGGTTGCTGGAAATGAGGAATAAACTGTATAAAATCGACAAGGTATAAAAAGTATACAATATTTAAGAACATCAAGAAGTGTTTTAAAAAATGGTGAAAAAAAAAGATTGTTATTATATAAATATATGTACAGTTTTTAAAAGGTAAAATACAGAAACAACAAGGCCAGGAAAAAACAGCTAAAAAAAAACAAAAAAACCAGAGCTTTCGGACACCATTAGTTCAAAATTTATACATTTCATTAAAATTTAAAATTTAGATTATCGTATTACATTCACCATCAAATACAAATACACATACAAATAAAAATACAAACATTACATGGGTCGCACGCTAGAGAAAATTGCTTACTGTTATATTGTGTCTGTGTGAAGGCACATCAGTGTATGAATATCAAAGGTTTTAATACACTTATGTGAAAACAAATTTGCCCTCAGTAGGAATATCTGGAGAAGGCTGTTTAACACTTAGCGTAAGTCCCATGTAAAATTTTCTTTCAAGTCAGGGGCAGATTGCTATAAAACAGTCTAAACAACTGCTAGTCTTTACAGCACTTCGTAACTGAAAATAAAGGCGCTATACAAAGTAACAATTAACAAGTCTTAACTCCTCGAATAAAGCCGGCTTTATCATTTAGACAGTCTTACTAAAGTCACTCTGCTAAGACCATTGCTATAAAACAGTCTTCAATTAGACTGCTTTTAGTATTGAAACACAAACAAGCACTCCCTGGTAACATAATATTGAGGGCACTGTTACACTTTCTCAAAACATGCATATTTAACAAAATGAACGTAAATAAATGTAGACCGGTTTCTACAGACACTGAGAAGCTTGCGGAATATCCGTCGTTCTATTCTTAGTCTTTGACGATCTAGGCCTAGTACCTGTAACGCCATGATGAAAATGATTTAAGATCGTTTTAAGCCTCCTCCGAGTAGGCTTTGAAATTTAAGACTGCTAACTGGTTAGACCGCGGTATAGCAATGGTTTGTAATCATAGACCAGAAGTGAAGTCACGATTAAAGCTGATTAAGTGTTAAGACCGTCTAAAGACCACTTATAGCAATCCGCCCCAGGTATTCTCAGTAAGCTTAGAGAATGTTGTTAGCTCTTAACATGAGCTCCCACCAATAAGAACTTGTCATCATACGATCTTTGCTATCATGATCAACAGTATTAACCACTATTTCATCAATATCATTACCATTGACATTACTAATATCAAGTTATTCATATGGGACTAATAAGTGATCTAGCTTACCTCTTCATAGTGGGAAATGGTAAACTTTGGTGGGAAACCAGCAACAGGAGGAGGTGTGGCACGCCCGTTGTCCATGGTAGCAGGAGCTATGGAATTCATGAAACGGCCACAGTTGTAGTTACATTCTAAAGTGTAGCTGCAAAATATAACAACATAATAATTTAACATATATTTTCAAATGTTCAGACAGGTTTGTGATTTAATGTGGATCTTCTTAATGCAAATATTAAATGATATTCCTCAATAGTGATTTAGTTCACTTTTTGGGTGTTCCTGTCTCACATTTTCAGGTGCTTATATTTTTTGTTGTTTTGAGACAAATAAACAAAGACGTGGTATACAGAGAGAAAGATAGCAAGATATACAGAGAAACCGATAGGTAGATACGGAGAGTATAGACGGACAGACATTGTAGATATAGACAGACTAAGTTACGAAGATACATAGACATAGGTAGGTAGATAAAGACAGACAGATAGGGAGACCAGCACATATTAATTTATTCTGATACCTGTGAATGATTCCAGTGGCTTTGAACATCGCCACTCTTCCACTTCCTTCCTTGGTCATTCCATCACGTTTGTCTTTTGTGTACATATTCTTCTCGGAAAAATTACATCCATCAAAATCAAAGTGAGCGGAGTTCATAGAAATCAGCTTTGGGAAGAGCAGATTCTCAACTTGCTTTTCTTCCTCCTCAAAATGGTTCCCATAAATAAAACAGCCACGTTTGGAAGCATGACCATGGAGGTCAACATAGAAAGCGATTCCACTCTCACTCGGAGGTATAGAGAGGGCGCTAGTCTCATCAATTTTATTATTAGTACTGGTATTGATTGAATCTTCTTGAATAATTTCAGTCCTTTGTTGAATATCAGATAAATTACTGTCATTGCTGACCGTTGGCTCAGCCAGTGAGCCAAGCTCATCAGAGTACTCAAGTGTATGTAACTGGAATGTATCTTCTGATCTTACATCATGTAGCACTGAAAGACTGACACTTTGGCCAGTCACTGGCTGGTCAATGCTTTGCGGAAGTTCCAATTCAAATGCTGGAATTGGATTTGTTACTGGTCTCTTGTTTTCATCAGTCTCATTAGTGGAAATTGTTGTTTCCTCATTGTGTACAAATAAAATAGCATTTGGTCCATCAATAACAGGCTGGTCTAATTGTGTAGTTTGTTGGGAATTCTTTGGTTTTTCAATATTTTTTGATTCACACAGTCCTTCGTTATTAGATACACTTACATTTGATTTACATAAACGGGAATTTACATGGTGGTGAAGAAAAACAGACTTTGTTGCAAAGATCGAAGGGTGCATCTCAAAATCTGGATTCAGGTACACCCTGTTTAAGTTGACCCCACGCTGGTCGGTTCGGTAGTGGCCGCGCATTACTCCATCTGGGTTTAATAGTGGTATGAGCTTGAAGACATACTGTTTCCTTAGTTGAATTGCTCTTGGGTCATTTGGACGTAGAATAAAATCTAGAAAACCATTAAATACAAAACTTGCAGGGGTCTCACCCGGATGAACACGACTACTAAGAAAAAAGACCTAAATGAGATGAAAGAAAGTGAACATTACTACCACAAAGAGATGTTATATTATTAAATTGTTTGCTTGTGTATGTAAATTTTTGGGAACCAAAACACAATTATTATTATTAACATAGAAATTATGTAATAAATTTGGTAAAGAGAAATGACTCTATTAGTGAGAAAAATATATCAGACAATCCATGAACGAATTGTGTATTATGGAATACTTTCTATCTAGATCGAGATCTTGATAAATGGTGACCAGGTTGACACATAGCTTGACTAGGCTGTGGCATAACAGTCCTTGGTGGTAGTATATAGCATCTGGTGTGCTGGATGAATGTTGTTAAAAATATAATAAATTTGGTATTGAGAAATGATCTATTAGTGAGAAAAATATACCAGAAGATCCATAAATTAATTTTGTATTATGCACTTTCTATCAAGGTCTTGATCAGAAATATCTGTGGATGCTTAGTTTTAACACTTACTCTCTTCTTTTTGAATTTGTGGGCTCGAGGTGTTTGACTATCAGGGAACAGGTACATCAGCCTAGGTTCCCTAGCATTTGTAATACCATGGTGAGATGTGATGGTGACCAGGTCGACACGTAGCTTGTCTATGCTGTGGCATAACAATTCTCGGTGGTAGTATATAGCATCTGGTGTGCTGGGTGATAAAACATGTTCAAATCAAAGTATAAGTAATGTAAACAAGAGTATTAATTAGCATGTTTTTAAATAAAATGAATAACAGAGATTCAAACATCCTTGCTACAAGATCAATCAAATATCTAAATTACAAGACTGTATACAATCTGGGAATAACCCACCCTATATGCAGACCTCCCTACTGTACAGTACTTCAATATGAGACCCAAAACAAGTTGATACGGAAGGTAGCATCAAATACAGTGAAAACTTTAATTGAAGCAGTAGGCTTCTTTTTTTTGCAAACTTTAGAGGGGGTTCTTTTCGAGATGGCTTTTTTGCAATGTAATTTTATTAATTATTTACTTGTTTTGTATTGTTTGTTTATTTACTTATCTGGATTTTTTATCTGTATTTTTTTTTTTTTTTGAACTTGCAATTTTTAGCTTAAGATGTAATTTTTCGCAATATTTTTGTAAATTTCTCTATTCCATTTCATACTATAATCTTATTAATCAATTTGTAATTTAGATGTAATTTCTCGCAATATATTTGTAAATTTCTCTTTTCCATTCTATACTGTAATGTTATTTATCCATTGATCTTTCACTTGTTTGTATTTTTCTATATATTTATATGTATTATAAGACATCCTGTAATTGGCTTCTGCTGTTGGATGATTTTTGAAATAAAATAAAATAAATAAAATAATAAAGTAAAGAGGGGGGGGGGAGCCTCTTTTCAAAATGAATTCTGTAAATTTTGGGAATTACTACTATGAAACAATAAATAGAGCCACTGTAACAAGTTGGTATCTGGCAAGAAATAGTTTTTTTACCATTATTGTAGTTAAGTTAATGTAGTTGAGCGCAACCTTGTAATTCCTTGCCCCTATATAAATACCATATTATTATTATACAAGCAATATGCTGCTTAGTTTTGACTCTGTGCATAGCATTTACAAACACATTTGCAGTTAATTGCAATGGTTTTTACTGTATAGATTACGCACAAGATTAGAACTAATTGAAATCATGTACTTACTTGTTCTTTACTGTTTGTTGATTCATTTGAGATTCAATTGCCTCAAACTTCTGCTGACACTCGGTGTAGGAAAATGGAAAACAAAACGCAAAGTAAACACTTGAAAAACGATACTCAAAACGATAGGTGAACGTTAAAATAAACTGACCATCAACACTCTGAAAAAAAAAAAGAACAAAAAATCTTTTATACTATTTTACAATAATTTTAACTTCTGGTGAAAAACTACTACTACTACTAGTCACATCAAAGTGGAATAATCTAAAATTACCCCCTTTCCCCACCCTAGCTCGCCCCTGAAATTACTACCACCTACCTTACATACAGTAAGCAAGACGGTGATAATTTCAATTACAGTAAATACTGAAAACTTTACCTCAAATGTTGGTCTTTCACGAATACGCTCCCACTTTGGTTTTTGAGGGAGTACTTTAACCATTGGTGCCATGCCTTGGTTGTAAAGTTTTCCCTGTCGATTCATGTTCATTATGTTGATCTTGAGGAGCTTGTTCATGGGTCCTCCTTTCACTGCAAAGTGAAACCATGACCTTGATAGCCAGAAACAAAAGTAAAAACCTTGTCAAATATTCAAGTAGGGAGTAATATGTTTTGCAAACCATGCTCTAACCATGGAGGAAATATAGTTCCTCTATAATATAACTAAAAGTTAACATTCAAAAGTTTGGCCACTGAAGTTTTTGGATTTGTACAGTTCCAGACAGGATGTCTATTAATCGTATTGTATCATTTTTTATTTTTGTCAACAAAAGGATGTAAAGTTTTATTAATGATTAAAAATGTTTAATCATTTTTTTAAATGGTGTTTTAAAATAAAGAATATTATGGAAAAAAATATTGTATACTTTTTTGATCAGGAAGGCTACTGAACCGATCAGAAAATCAAATTAGCAATTAAGAATAGGGAAGCTGCATTTAGAGCATCAGAAACATGATTCAAATTTTGGTTTGGATGCGATGTGAATGCAGTTTAAAGCCAGTATGTTCGGACCATAACATTATTTTATGGTTACTACACACCTGTTTCCATTTTCAAATTCAGTGCCTTCGCAATCCGGAGATGTCCATACATTGTATTCATAGTCGGGAACTGGAGTTAAGTCACCAATCCTTGATATGATGGCCGCATCCTCATCTTCATTTACCACCCGTTCAACACGAGCTAAATTACCTGAATCAAGCTTGGAGGTAAAGAGAAGACCTCCAGATCTGCACTCCATCTTTCAGGAAATGGAATTGCTGACAGAAAACAAAAGCAAGTAAATACATTGTACCTAATCAGCTTAGCTCAGTCGGCTAAACTGGTGGTAGCCCAATTAGTGACAGCTACTATGCGTGCACTGAACCGTGGAGATCCTTTCGGATCTATGGACTGGTCACTGGTTCAATTCAATCTGCTGCTATCCCTGTAATAATAATAATAGATGGATTTATATAGCGCAGATAAACGAGGTCTCTATGCGCTCGGGACTAGATGTTGCACTTTTCAATAACTTTCTCCTCCCCTGAGAAGAAAGATGTACTGGGTACACATGAGCATTTGTGTACACTGGGCCTACGGTTTATAGTCCTTATCCGAGAAGACTTGTTCCACCACCAGAACTATAAAAGCGAGCCGGCCGCGAACCTGTGCCGATATTGTTGGCTATGATCACGGTGCCCCTGCCTTAACTGCTCGGCCATTTGGAGGGCAGAAATACAAGTTACGATAGCACACCATCTTTTGGATGAGACGTAAAACTGTTGGTTCTGTGAGGAATATGGCCCCATGTGCATGTTTGCGAAGATTATCTGTACACTCTTCAGAAAAAAGTACTGCTCAATTTACGTGACCAGAAAGACCCCAACTGGAAACAAGTCTTTGTTGATGAATGTAATAAACTGTACAGTCAGGGAGTTGTTATTTAGGCATAATTTATTTAGATATTTTAGATACATTTATTTAAATAACAACTCCCTATACTACAAACAGGTGACAAAACAAAACCAGGGAGTTGTTATTTATTTAGGAGTCACAACACATTTATCTACTTATCTACAGCCAATGAGCGAAGCTCGGTGTACTGAATCTTCAAAGAGAACCGTGACTAGCTGCCTGTCTTTTGTCAATAGGGTACTTTTCCGACGATCTTGCGCCCTCAGTTGTTAAAATTTTGACTTTGTAGAGAAAATAATTTCGTGACCAGTAGAGCATGCACAGAGTTTTTTTTAATTCAATTTTCGCTGTTCAATAAATTTGCATCTCAAGAGAGTTTTACGAAGAATAATTTACAAAAAACCGCATAAAAATTCGCCTTTTCGTTAAAAAGTTACGACTATTTGAAGTGGAGCAATATGTGTTTGTTCGTACACCGTCATTTGTAATTTTCATGGGTTTTTGTAACTTTTAAAGCTTATATTTTATATTTTCCGCACGTATCTCCATTTTATAACCAGGACAAATAGTTTATGCAACTTGTTAACTATCATTTTCTTTATGTCTCATTTTCTTACAGTTTCGTACAGAAACGTAATTTGAGTTCAAACTGAACATGTTTTCGTAGCAGGGAAATGATATAGGGGCATATTTGTTGTAGCGGTTTGACGCTAGCGTGTAGTTGATAACTGACACTCTCTCTAGTTGCCATGCTTTTTGGCGACTATAATCGCTGATTCTCAGGTCATTCCTTGGTTTGTCAACAAAGCGTAGTATGACAAGTTTACTCAAGCGTTAAATTCTTCGTCACAAGCATAAGAAGGTTTATTACACATGCTCATATTCGGTAATTGGACCTCGTCGCTATCTACCTCTCTGCTTTCGTTATCTTGTCGGAAAAGTAGACTGATCAAAAGAGAGGATTCTGTTGTGACTCCTTCTAAATAACAACTCCCTGATAAAACAATCTAGCCTGAAGCCCAAAGTATTATTGTCATTATTATCCAGGCATATTAATTATGCAAAATGTTGTCAAAATGCAAATAAGTAGCCTACAGCCTAGCTAGGCCTACTACTACTAGCTAATAGTAGAGCAGACTAGACCTACTGTAGCCTAAACTAAAGCCTAAATAAGTTTATTTAGGCTAAAAGAGGTGCTATCAATTATCACAGACAGCCTCACTCAGTCAGGGCGTAGGTAGTTATTTAGATAACAACTCCTTAGGCAGCAGGCCTAGGCCCTAACCCTAAGCCTTAGGCCTAGTTATACTAACAACTCTATGCGACACCTACCAAGCTAGGCTAGCCTCACCCCTTCTTAGCATTTACAACTTCTCTAGGCCCTATGCAACATAATGAGCGTATGTGTGCGTATGTAATTAAATAGCCTAGGCCCGGTCTAGGTGAGGTCCACACTACTCAGCTACTGCTAGGCCTAGCCGATGATGATGATGGAATTGTCTAATTTAGTTATTGTTAAACAAATTTCAATCTCAATTTCACTAGTATTAGTACCTTGAATTGATAAATCATAAGAACATTGAAGTCAAGTGTATTCGATACGTAGGCGTAGTTAACGAATGTTGTTCATCCAAAGATGCTCCAACAGACAGAGAGAAACAGATCGCGAGAAGAAAACAAACTGCTGTGGTTGCTGTCACCTGACCTAAATGCTGCTTTTGATTGGTCATTATTGGTTGTTATATTGAGGGGGTGCCTTAAAATACAAAATACATAGTTAGTTAATACATTCAGTACAATAATACCTCCATGATTAAACTAAGGAACTGACTGAATGTCATTTACCTTACTTGTTTCAAACTTGTTTCCCGTAACTACTACGGGACCGAGGCAAAGCACTCAGTGCTTAAAAGCCCCTCTTGTAAATAAAATCACTGTTAGCGTGTGGTGCAAACTTCAATGGATGGCTGGACCATGCCTCATTGAGCCTTGATTTGAAATTAAGTCAAACATGATACTTCACTAGGAAGTGCATTCCAAAGCAAGACCCCACCCTTCTAGAAAACGTATTCCCCCTAACATTAACCCTAGAACGACTAAATTTCTGTCAGAAATGCCCTGGACGCCAAATGCAACAAAAGTAGAATTAGGCTAAATGTATTTAAATTGAGTCTGAAAAAATAAAATGAATTGAGTAAATGCGTGAAACTGAAATAATGAACGAACAAATGAACGAACGAATGAATGACTGAATGAATTAACGAATGAATGAAAGAATGAATGAACGAACGAACGAATGAACGAATGAATGAATGACTGAATGAATGACTGAATGAATGAGTGAACAAATAAACGAACGAACGAATGAACGAATGACTAAATGAAATGAATGAATGAATTAATTAATTAAGTAATTAATTAATATAATCTCCATTTCATATTATATGTTTATTTAATTATTTTTATAAGACTTTTTTTTATCAACTTTAATTAAAAAAGGGTACAATATAAAATGAATTCCTAAATGTCTTTTAGAATTACCGTGTAGGCCTACGTTGTAACAATTTCTGTGGTTTTGTGGGACTGTGGGCCCTTTTCCGATCCCGGTCGCCAATTCCATATTGTGGCGTGTAGCTTTTTTAATCATGTTTGTCATTTAATATATTATAAAATTTTTTTAACGATGAGAAAAATATATCAGTGGCTGATCTAGCAGGATTTGAAATAGAGGGCCGCAGGGAGGGACTTTCCCAGATTGAGGTTCTGTACCACCTCAGCCCCACCATGTTAGGGTCGAGGTAATTATGGCACCTTCAGATGGCCGGAAATGGCAATCAGACTTGAAATTTGAATATCATTCTCTTTTTATTGTTTTCACAAATTTGGCAAACCAGGGGCCCCTTAATCCGTCAATGGGTACGGTATATTGATACTTGCCCTACAGTTGATGTCACACATTATTCTGCTATGTATCAACAACGGTCTTTTGGGTCAGGGCGCTAGATCGAGGCCACTATGGGTTGGGGCAGAAGTCTTTAATTTGGGAGCTGATGGGGGGGGGGGGGAAGGGGGCCAAAGGTGAAGTGGGGGCTCGATGATCAGTTGAGGGGCGCTATCTCACAAAATATGGTGATTTTAGGTGATTTTTAACTACTTGACCGTGATTTGTTTTGAGGGGGAAAGGGGGCGCGAGTAATTTTTGGGGGTGTACACCCCCACCCCCACCCTAGACACGACACTGGGTAGGGGGGCCAGGGACGCTAGGAGTCGGGCCCTCACCTCCGCACGAGCGCATATGCGTTACGGACTGTACTTAGTGACGACGGACGTTTACGATATTTTCAATGTGATGATGTTCTTTTTGTATCTCTCATTTTCATCCATGAACACAATCACGCCAATGATTCAAGATACTGTACGTGATTCCCATGCTTTTAAATAATATAGGCTTACAATATTATGAGACACAATCATAAATATTCCGTTCAAGAAAAGGATACTATCATAATACAGTTTTTTTATTTTATTCATTTATTTCACATTTCACATTTAACAGCAAGTGTCGCCAACTACGGAATGAAGTTATTCATTGCGATAGCGAGACAAAATCATAAATATTCTGTTCAAAAAAAGGATACCATCATAATACAGTATTTTTATTGTTTATTTTGTTTTTGTCTCACATCAAGTACCACCAATTACAGGATGAACTTATGCTTTGTATACTCATAGAGAATACTGTGCTAAATCTCTTTATCTCACTTGTGCTGGGAAGTGGAGTTGTAGTCGTGAGAGATAAAAAAAACCCTGCAGTGAAAGAATTTGTACCTAGAGGACACCAAGGATTGGAGGGCAAGGATGTTAACCACATTCAGTCATGCTGAAGCAACACCCCCCCCCCACACACACACGGACTAGTAAGGTTGATTTTTTTAATATATAAATGCTACAGTATATAGGCTTATTATATACATATACACCTGTCTCTTATACACATCTTATTCTACATTTAAATTTGTTATTGTAACGATAAATTCATATACAAGACATTGGATAACTACGCTATGAGTACAATATTGTGTTGGTTTTTTCGATTATTTAAAAACTCAGCCAAAATTATACCTCATGCTGAAATAACCTATACAGGTACTGTATATTCAATGACTATTAGGTTTGCTGCGCAGCACCATAAACAAATAAAAAACAAATAGATAAATAAAAGTACTCGAATAAGAACATAATTATGATGTAATAACAAAAGTTGTAAGTTGTAGTCGTAATAGATAAAAACCCTGCAGTGCAAGAATTTGTACCTAGGGACACCAAGAATTCGAGAGCAATAATATTAACCGCATTCGATCATGCTGAAGCAACATACAAACTATATAAATCTCTTACAAAAGTACGTTATATACATTCGACTTGGTTATAGATAAACATTCAACTGTCATTAAACTTATATTTAACAGGCAAAATTATATGGCCTTAGAAGAGTAACAGCTTTGTGCGATCGTCTTGTACAGGCCTATCTCTTCCCATATGCTCTTCCTGTTGAAAGCTTCTCCGACAAGGTGCTGCGGCTGAGATCCTACAGATGCGTTTATGGTGTGCCTGGGGAGCTGTGAAGACGATGGCATGGGTGACTTGGGTGTGCTTTGGGTTTGTTGTGAGGGTAGTGGTGATCGAAGTTCGGATACTGGCCATAGTGATGACAAACTTCTTCTCCGTTTACAATTCGTCTAGCCTAAAATGAAAATGTTTGGGGGAGAAAAAAAGCGCATTTTAGTCAACAACGTTGAACAGCTTTTAATTTATGTAATTAAATGATCCGAGTATAGATGCATATCAGGATACTTTGTTTTGACCAAAGATTGAAGTTGATATTAATCAAGCTTCATTTCGTTTACCATATAACTTTTAGTTATATGGTAAATATATATATTTTGCACGACAAAAAAAAATGGTTGGCAAGGTACCGTATATTGTATGCCGGTATATTATTAACTACCCTGCCCATCCAGGGTTGACTTCACGGAAATTCAAGAAATAAACGGATGGAAAATTACCGTTTGAACGGCCACTACGTACTTTAGATCTTCGTGTGGTTTTGATATATGCCAGTGACATATTAAATCCCCATGGCCTTGTACCCAATTTCCCCCCGTTATGCCGTTTCCATATTGCAGTATATTTAGTTTAGAGATTTTGGTGTCTGGCTTAGTTTCAAGGGTAATGAGCAAAACAAAGTCTTAACCCAGGACCTAGTTTAAACATTAACATTAACATTTATATAGCGCACATTTCTACAACATACATCGTAATCACCGGCGCTTTACATGACAAGTTTAATTTAATTTAATTTATTTATTTACTTATTTATTTATTTTTTATTTATTAATTAGAGCAAGCCCAAAAAAGTATCGTTGATATACAACTTGTAAATAGAAAACGAGTACATTTTGTTTGCGACATTTCTAAACAAATGTTGACTGTCTTTTATTATGGTTTTAGTATTGTTTTGTTAGCATTATTGTGTAAATTGTTATCTTCTTGTAGTTCCTTGTTCGAGCCACCTAGGCAGAGGTCCATGCGCCAAGGTGGTGATGAATGGTGACCCCGAAGAGTATTTGCGTCTTTATTTTGCCTATCTTCCCATCATGTCAGTTCTGTCATGAAATATACATAAAAATAAATAATTAAAATAAAATTAATCAATAGAAAAAATAATGCAGAAAAAATGCTACATGTACACTCTGCAGGTTGAAAACGGTGCCGCGAGCAGCTCCACCAAGAGATGGACACGTGCGCCTAATAAGATGACATAATAATGTCATCTTATTAATATTATTATCATTATTATTATTATTATTATTATTATTATTATTATCATCATCATCTTGTTGAGCTGGTGTCTGAGTAAAATTTTGATGTTTTTTTTAATGAACAAAGTATAGATACTTCGTTGATATTTTACACAAGACGAACAGGATAGACGTTGCATTTTTGTAATCTTAAACTAGGCCTACGACATGTTTTCGAATAAAATAATGTCTTAAAAAGTAGGCTACAGCGAAGTTTAATTTCGAGTAAAGTAGCAAATGATTTTTTTTGTTTGGTCCGAAAATTAAATACTGTATGTTTTAAATCCCAGCTCTTCTACAGTTTTGAATACTGTATATACCGTAGTTGTAAGTTATACGGTAATTTGTTTGGCTTATTTTTGTATATTGATTTTGAAATTCAAAAATTACAAAGTCAAATTGATGACGGAATCGTATTCGTTCTGTTAGGGATCGGAATTCCCTAATTTGAATAAATTGACCTGGGAGCAGTCTTATTACAATATGACTATTGTACTTTGACTACAGTGTATTCGCCGATGTACAGGTACTTACAGAATCGTTCGACTTCCGCGTACTTCTTTGCTCAGGCGGCGAGCATGAACCTGGGGAAGAAATGTGTCATTCTTAAACCAACTGAATAACTCATTCAATATTATAACATTAAACACCCTACCTTTTGGCTTGCAATATCTAAACAATGCCAGGGTAGCGATGGAGGCGTGATGTTTGTGTATCAACACAAACATTAGTTTGTCTCAATGATTGATAGGCCTATATAGGCTACTGTAATTCAATGGTGATAAATAAAATAACATGCATTGGTAACCGATTAAAAATATGCCTATTGGACAATAAATGTTATCTTATCTTATTAAAAATAAAGCAGGCACACGAAACCTATCTAATATATTTGAGCAGTTTAAGTATATAACATTCATCCTAAGATAGAGGACACAGTGGCTTGTATGATGCAGAAATCCAGTGAAAAATATAGATATTAACTTTACCTTTCTCATTTTTCTCCATTGTACTATACTTGTAGAATACTTTCTCCAAAATTCAAACAGTTCTTTTATTTCTGCAACGGCTAGATTATGGCAAAATAACGTGTAGTTAATGAGCGTTGTTTCTTTTTATAAATGTTTTGCGAAGTAGTTGAGTCCATACAATAGGTGCCCGTATAAGTGACACTCAGTTGTGTAATTTTTGTCATTTAAGCAGGTACAGTGGATATAATAAATAATAAAATACTATAAACATAGTTGATAAAAGCGCTATAGTATATTTTATTGTATACATGTACATGAAATTCTAGTAGAGAAAATAATTATAGTGTGCTTTGTTAACGCTCCGATATTAAATACCCCTAACAGAAATGGGATATCCGTAGCCTACGTGTTTATAGGCATACATGAAAACCGCCGTTGACCTGTTGGAGTTCATCGTCTTCAGTCACAGGAACAATGATGTAAGGAGAATTTTTGGAGACGAGGAAGTGGGTGGGAGGGTAGGGGG
>NW_022728501.1:45151-63915 GCF_011630105.1 Anneissia japonica | reverse complement strand
GCTTTGGCCGATGGGGGGTGGGAGGGCTTTACCAGACCGATAGGGGCTAAGCCCCCATTTCCACCCCCCGGCTGGTGCCGCCACTGCCAGTAGGTGTAAAATTGGCCGGTTACGCCCATTTACCCCCAGTTTTTAAATATTCAAAAATCTGTATCTCATTCACCGTTCCCCAGTTCTTCGTCAAACAACTTTTTTCTATCATAGAAATATCAGGCCTACTTTTTATTATTTTTTTAATGCATCGCCAGGTGCAGACTAAGTGAGAATTTTATTGGTCTAAAGATAAAGTTGTGCAAGGCAACTTCCTTGCTTGGTGTAAGTATATCTTCTTGAGTCCCCCCTCCCAAAATTAGGAAATGTTTTTAAAAAAGTAACACTAAGACAGTCGTACGCGGCATTCTAATCTAAAGAATTAGATTGTGTAGCTATTGTTGGAGTCGTGAAAAATAATTATATTCGATAATTTGTAAACACGTTTTCTGCCGAATGACTCTAATGAGTGTTGTAGGTGTGGATATATTATTATGTTGGATATTATGTTGGCATTAATTGATTATATACTCATAAATAAAATTCGCAAAAAAAATAACCGATGTACGTTAATCTATACCAAAAGATTGTACTTTTATTCTATAGGCCTAGATATGATCTTTTCTCTTTTTTTTCTTTCTTCTCTTCCTCCCCACCCCCCTTCCCCTCCCTGGATACGCCCTGTATACAAAAACAGTTTTTTGTCAAAGAATATGTGATAGTGTGACTGAGCTTAAGAAGTAATAGAAAGAAATCGCCTGTAAGCTGTATAGACTATTGCAGTGGAAGTACACAATTGAATTATGGTGTAAAGTGTAAATTAAAATTTAAAGAAGAATAAAATAGTATTGAGGGATGGTGGGATATTAGGGTCATCATAAATATGAACTTTTTACAATAAATGCAAATGTTATGTCCGATCATGCTCCGATGAAGAGCTGTAAAAACACTAAGCGGCCGTTAGGGACAATATACTCCACTGCCTCTATTATACTGCCCTCATCGGAGTTTTCGAGATTAAGAGAACTTGTTTTGTTCAAACTATGTCACTAGTTATCGTTCACTAAATTTCTCACTTAGTAAACACTTAAATATGGATGTTGTGATCCTACGGTGGCAGATACCCTATCTATAGCACAATTTGTAACGAATGAATGATTGGTTGGATGAGTTTCAAATCATGTTTTCAAAATACGGTATGCTATTTATCTACAGCCAGCCTGGATGCCAATAAACCAATGACAATCTTTCTTTGGTTATCGGACTATATTAATGCTCAAAAGCTTTTTTTTTTAATGTTTGCAACTGATGGTCTCATTATTATTATAATTTATTTTGTATAATAATTAGTAAGCTGTTACTTATAGTAGCTACAAGTTCAGAACATTCCATGGGGCTGAAATAAATAATAATATCGTGGTAACCCCCTACTCTTCCGAAATGGGTTCTTTAAAGCCAAATGTGTACTGTAACACTGGACCACCATTTAAATCCTTATCTAAGAAGAATTGGTTCTACCAACGAACCCTGGGCGAGAAGCAGCAGAACCTGCACCAATGTTAAGGCTGTAGTTAGCGGAGCCCCTGCCTTACTGCTTGTCTCGCCCAAACGTAAGTTTAAAAAAATGCAACTGCTCATTTAAAAGGATCAACTTCTAATGAGACACAGAAAACAATTCAAATTTTACATACTTTTTACTACAAGTTCTTCAGTTAATTACAGTATTATCAAATTCAGAGTCTACACAAAATAGTATTTAAAATCTTGTGATTTTTTTTAAACATTAATTTTCAATTGCTAATAACATACTTGCATATACTGTACAATAATAATGTATACATCTTTAACTACATTTTTTGATCAATCACCTTTCAGTTGGTATTTCACAGCGTAGTAGTGTAATAATGCTTGTGATGCTACTATTAATAATTAACTATGCATGCCATGATTGTTGACATTTCCGCTCTAAGTCATGGTCAAAGTCATACTATGGAGTTAGTAACATTAAATAACACAATGGTTATACATATAGATACAAGGTAACAAAAACTATGAAAAATAATATTAATTTATAAAATATATGATATTAGTATTTTTAATAATTATGATTAATTTAATATGCATGAAATTAAAAGATTATACAGAAGTCATCACTCAAATGGATGACAAATTTTATCCTCTTTTATCTACCAAGCCTAGATAGGGGTCTCCAGAAGCCACAGCATACTGTATGATGGGAAAGTAAACAGACTCACTGTGCAGAAGAGTTGAGATCCCTCAAAGCATTGCACAGCCTAGCCCCAATGCTTACTGTAAGAAAAAGAGAAAGGCACTCCAGGCTGTACATCTCCAGACTGTACCCAGCAGTATTAATGGGTACCATCAGCATCTCTATCAGCATTACCCAGCATCTATCAACATTACCTCAAACATTTAATTTCATATACTGTAATGTAATAGTATTATCAATTTTTTCTCACACATAACACATTTCAAAGTAGAGTTTATCAGCTTAAATGTGTTGAATGATTTGAGTCTATTCGAGCTGTCTCATCAATCTTAATCTCTAAAGTCCTTTACAACTGAAATTTGTGGTTTTATCATCAAATTATTTGTAGTTATACCAAAATACTATTATTTTTAATTGAAATTGAAAAAGAGCTTTGTAAATTTATCATTTATACATTTTATAATTATATTATTGCATCTTAAACTTCACAAGCATTTCTGATGTAGGCCTATATAGCATTTACACTGAATAAAAAAATAATGAAAATGATGGTCTGCCTTCCACTTATATTTCCTGTTTCAAAGATGCTGTAGCATTACTTTTACTTTTAAAAAGTTGCTTGTACCCTTTCCTTCTACTGATTCGACTAAGTTTTTTGGGCGACTCCTTCTGCTCTTCAATCTGTGGGGCATTATTCATATATCCTGCAAAAATTACAAAAAAAAACACCCCAATTTTATGTAATGTACATTTATATAAAAACCGAATCCTAATACAACTAACTATACTACTATTTTATGGGCCATAATTTAAGTGGGATGTAATGCTGACCACTCACATTAGGCCAAACACAAAAAAAATTGTTTGTTTTCCCTTCTTTTTTTAAAAATGATAAATAGGGAGTGGGTGGAAAAATGTTTTTTTTTTATTTATTTTTTTTAAGATACTCATCAGATGGAATAAAAATAACCCACAGAGGCCTAAAATGGCAATATCTTACATCAGACAACAACTTTAGACTAATTTGTAGGGCATCTGGCAAAAAATACAGATAAATTCACTCACATTTTTTTAATTTGTAAAGAAAAAAACTAAAAAAAAAAAACCTTTTTTTAAATCTTTTTGTTTTTCCGGCCCTATTTTTTTCAGTGAGTTAGGGGCGGGTGGAGGAGGGCAAACGTAAACATTTTTTTTTTGGTCTTATAATTGTGACAATATAAATTTCTCAAACATCATCTCAAACATTCAATCTCCTGTACCTTACTTTAATCCTCATCAAATGAATGATTGCGTGCACATTATATTACAAAATTGAAGTAAAATCACTAAATGGCTCATACCTCTACGGAGGCATGTTTCAGTATCAGGAAAATCTACGTCCCAATAATGAGGTTGCGTGGGAGGTGGAGAATACTTTGCTCGATGACGTGAACATGATTTCATCCGATCAGCCTTCTGCGAGTCTGTTAAATCCATTGCACTGAAATACTAAAACGATTGAAAAGGTTTACGATAACCTCTCTGCTACCAACAGCAACATATTATATTCAGTAAAATATTCCTTTAATATTTTTGAAAGGTGTAAATTAAAAATTCAAGAATGGCCTAATTTTACTCTAGCGAAAAACATGAGATTTTGTTTGAAAATTTATTCATATAAATCTTTTATAGAATATGAGTATGTTTAACAATACTTAACTACTAGAAATAAAAAATCAAAACATAGTATATATTCTGTACAATCAGAAAAAGGTAGGCAGACCATGGGATGCTAATAAACAAAATGATTATCGTGTTAAACAAAGGCCTAGTTAGCACCTTTCGCTTAGATAAATAATACAAGATATAAATCTCTTACATATTTTATCTCACAACTAAAAATTCCGCTACTCCCTAGCCTAATAAAGAGACTTCGCTGATAATAAGCATCACATTAATATTTATTTTTTTTAAAGAGGGCCCCTGAATATTAGCCGACCTTCTAGGACATGCTGGAAGGGTCACCTCTATAAATATGGTTTAAAAAAAAATGTTTTTTTAAATAAAAAAATAATTGAAAAATATTGATTGTTTATCATTGAAAGCTAATAACTTACAAACTAAACAATTCAAAACATT
This sequence comes from Anneissia japonica, assembly GCF_011630105.1. Taxonomy (NCBI): domain Eukaryota; kingdom Metazoa; phylum Echinodermata; class Crinoidea; order Comatulida; family Comatulidae; genus Anneissia; species Anneissia japonica. Next base: position 59,537 of record NW_022728501.1, on the reverse strand, counting down.
TCAAGTTTTATAGCTCAACACAAACAGTAAATCTTTAACAGAAATAAATGTTAAAGTTTACTTACTGCTTCGCAGTCCTTGCATTCAAATCCTCTTAGCTTTCTCCGGTCGGCCTGTTTACGTACTACTTCAACATATTTATACTGAGGCTCCAGTTCAGCTGATGGCAAACTGCAGAGAACCAAAAAAGCAAATAAATATAATTTAGCGTGTATAATATTCAATAAATAAATTGTTGGTAAGCAAAAAATTATCAAAACAGAAAGTAGTTTCCCCATCAAAGTCATCATTGCAACCATCATCTTCATATTTCATACATGTTTTGTTACTTTGATCAACATCATTATCCTCATAATTTCCGACCATCCTCAACAAATTATAAACATCAACAAAGTCACCACTGTCATCATGACCACTATCACCATAGTCATTAGTTACCACCTTTATATCCCTATATTCATAATCAATCACCTTCACCAGTGGCGAATCCAGGAATTCAAAATAGAGGGAGCCCTGGGAGGGACCATCATAAACGGAGGGTCTAGAGTACTTCTATATGGCCAGAAATGGCCATCTTTTTTCTACTTTTTTTTTATAAATCCGCCAATGTTCACTACCAACACTTTTAACATTTATAAACATCACTTACTCATCAAAACCCTTGAGAAAAGAATCAGCAGGTTGCTTCATCACATCCTTATTAGAAATTTCATCAGAAGTGTCTGAAAAAGGCAAAAATGTACTCATTACTAAAACATCATAACCATAGAAAACTTGGATAAAATCAACAAAACCATAAAGTTTGCACATCAGTTGAAATTCTCTTCAGGAAGAATAATTGCTCCAAAAAAAACATAATGCTGACTTTGATACACCTTCAATTGTATATCTGGAAAAAATGATACATACAAAGCATACAAAGAACTTCATTAAACAATGATCAATATAACAAAATATTTTGTACTAAATTTTCACATCTAAGTGATATGGATTTTGATGAGACACATTTATAAAAAAAAAATTAATATAAAAACTGTTATCTTGAACATTACCTGGTTCCTGAATGTCCTGATTTGTACCATCTGCCTCAGGTCCATCATCACCTGCAAACATGTCATCATGGCTTAGATTCTCATCCTCCTCTGTATTCACATCAAATCTTTGTGGAGGAATCTCTTTTGGCAGGTCGTTAGTACCAATGTTTTCTTGAATGCATGGCACCTCATTGATGATGCAAACCATACCAGATGTCATGACAACAGAGGCAGGCTTCTGATCTGTAGATGATGTTGATTTTGGGTTTTTGAGATAATTTGATGGTGGTTGTGGGGTGTTCTCCTCAAAGTTGCTAAGATCAATGGCAGGATCAATGGTGCCATTCAAGAAGCTACCATCACCAGCATTTTGATTATTTTCTATAATATTATTGTCCTCCTGACATTGATTTCTTTTATCAGCTGGTATGAATGGTTTCTTAAAATCTGATGTGCTATGGTCTTTTAATTCTTGAAGAGATTCCTTAATGGCTTTTTTTAAATAAACATCATTTTCACTACTATAAATTATCCCTCCCTTGGACCCTTTGATAAGAGAGGTGGCATGAGATTTGCCTCCTTTCATCATTGTCAAAGTTTTCTGCACAAGTTTATGTCCAGTAGGAGAATCAGAGTTGCTTTTTGTAGGTTTGACTACTTCTTGCTGGTTAGAAGACCATTTTGCAATACTATGGTCAACAATATGTTCTTGTTTGTTTCTTTTACATTCAAGAGATTTAGAACTCATAGATCTGACGTTTTCTTCATTTGATTTATCTACATCAGCAAGTTTCCTTTTCTTAGTGTTAGCGGATGTTCCTTTCACTTGCAAATTGTCAGAACCTTCGTTACTGAATTTGTCCATAAATGCTGCTCTCTGGGAATCACATTTGGATTCTCGTAGCAAAAATGGTGATGTATCAGACAAGAGACTTTCATTTCCTATCTGCGCACCAGCCATAGGGGTCTTCGGGGCAAGAAAGATAAGATTTTTGCTGACATTTTGGCGACATTTTTCAGTGTCTTCATTGGTGACAGCAGGTGAGACATCTTTTTGGAATGTTGGTGATGGAATTTGTGTGTTGACAAGATCAACTGGATACTGTGATTCTGACTTTGGCAGTGAAGTGCGACGGTGAGCATGCTGCCTCTTGACATGGTTTTCTAATCGACTGTTCCGGTTCATGGTCTGCTTTAAATTCTTAACTTTTGGTATGGTCGGTGTACTGTAAAATTGTGGTGCCTTTAATAACGTGTCCTGGGTGTGGGTGTGTATTACTGTCAAGTCATCATCCTCGACTTGAAGAAACTTGTCTGTATTTATTTTAGGCAAAACATCATGTACTTCTGGTACAATCTGTGTGCTGCAAAACTGGGGGGACTTCAGTGAAGTGCCCTGAGTATTTAACATTGTCATATCATCATCTTCGAAAGCACATGTATCTGGAACTATAACAGTGGATTTTTCAATTTCAATTTCACTTATCCAGTTCTTAGTTCTTTCATTTATTAATTTGACGTCAGGAGTTTTAACATCTGAAGAACTTAATATATCATCATCATATGTAACATCTAAAAACATGTCTGGCTCGAAGGTTTCTGGGACAGAAATAATTTGCTGGTTAATAGCAAAGTCACTGACAACAAGTTTAGGTTTTTCCTCACCAACACTTTTTTGTTTCTCTTGAGAACAAAGATTCTTCAATACTAGAGTACTGCTTCTTTCAGTTAAGTTTTCGTTTCTCAAGTTTGACATAAGTGGAGATCCTGACATCATTAAATTAGCTGATGGTTCAGTCTTGATGCCAATCTTTCTGCTAAGCCTATTTTTATTCTTCTTGACTTGACGAGATGGATTACTAGTTCCATTTGTGGAAGACAGCACAAATGAGGGCGGACCTATTGAGGAGAGATTTATCAATTCAATCAAATCTTTAAACATAACAAGTCTAATACATTTCCATCACCACTGCTTACTTTAAACATAACTAATAGTACTTTCTTATCTAATAGCAATGAAAATAGGCAATTAAGCTTTAAGTTTTTTTTTTTTACAATTTTTGATAATTTAGTAATGGGTAAAGAACCAATAAAAATAATTATAGTTCCATTTTCATTTTTTTGATAATATAGCCCAACGACAAAAATTAGCAGGTGCAACTGCCAATTGAAAGATGGAAAAATGTTGTACTGGAACATATGTGTACAACACTTAATATTAAAAAAAATAATAATACATGTAACAATGACAACAACAATAATTAACTAAAATAACCAACTACAACATCAACAAGCTCACAAATTTCCAGTTGATGCATGTTATAAACTTACTTGATGTCACAACTGAAATATCCAAGTGGGATTTCGGCTGCTCTTTGATAATCACCTTGCATCGTTTGCACACTCTGGGAAATAAGCAAGCTGACATTTACTAAACAATAGTAATAGTCTCAAATAATTCCTGGAATTAATTTTCTTGTTAGGAGAATACTGACAATGTTGGTCACATCATCTGTGTCCTTGGGCATGGCACTTTATCTCTCCACAGCCAAGAGTGCGAATACTGATACTGATACGAAATAATTCATTGTCCAACATAAAAGAAGGAAATGCACTCGAAAAATGACAAACACTTAAAATCACAGTACTGAATATTAAAATATATATAATTATTATAAACAATGAAAAATTTTAATATATTAATATGTACAAGAAAAATAAAATTATATACAAAATGCATACAAATAGAACATTGCATTAGGAAGTAATATATTATATAATTATTAATTATTATCATTTGACTCATGGAGATATATAAAATAATTACCTCCAGCACCGACTGCACTAAAACAAACGCTACCACATGGCTATCTCCTGGCCCGAGAATTAATTAAGTGGATTTAATTGGCTACAAATGCGTATCGGGAACGATTTGTTCTTGTTTTAGGGACACAAAGTCTACCACTGTGCACTCTATGAACAAACTGTTCATTTAGGGTATTTAGGGGTATCACTCATGCTGCCCAGTGCAGCTTTATAACTTGGTCCTCATAAAGACGGGTGTTTATTGTACAAGTTTAATGTGAAAGCTTAAATATGTTTGTACATGGCCATGACCTCTGTACATACAGTAGATTATTATTCTAATTGCCTGGAAGAACTCACCTATCTTTTGCTGGTTCTTTCATCTTTGTTTTCATCGCCTCCATTTTTTTCAAGAGTAGCCTACATTTAGAGTGATATTTCTTTGCAAGACAAGCATTCCTTTGTTGAAAGTAAACAGAGGGGATTAATGAGATTGTAAAAATAATTCATATAGCGTCAAACTACAAAATATATGAATCCAATTTTGAGCCATAAAAAAAAAAAAACACTTTAAAATTCAAATTTAACCGGGCTGGCCACATATAATATTCTTACAATCAAGAGCAACTTTGTTCACTGTTGTTGGTGCAAACAATATAAAAAGAACTTACTCATTTGCAAATGTTCGTATCTTTTGGTATTTTTTTGTCAGTTGTTCAACCTCTTCTTTCAATTCTATTGAAAAATAAAACAGTGACAAACTCGTAATAATATTTATTATCATAATATAATTTGTCACATTATGCATTATATGTCAGTGTTGTAAAAACATCACCTTAATATGACTACTGTATAAAAACTTACTATTCACAGTCTGTAAGTGTGTTTCTTGCAGTTTGAAGAGGTAGGTAGTGAATAGTTCTTGATCCACCATTTTAATTTGAGAAGAAACCAGGAAGCCTAGAATTAGCTGACACCTAAAGAAAATTAATGAAAATATACAAATTAAAATGTAGGTCACGATATTAAACCAAAATAAAAAAGTAATACACTGGTCATGCAACCCGGGGGGCTCACTCTTAAATATTTCCATACGGGTAGGTGCTGAATTTACGGGGATATTTTGAGGACTTGGTAGCACAAGTGTGGGAATTTATGGAAGAGTATCAGGATGTATAGATATATTTGCAAAGACTTGGTAGCACAAGTGTATGAAATACATGAAAAATTGGTAGTTAAAGTCCCTGCCCCGTCCGTCCTGTATCAAAAGTAGCATAATTTTTCACATGATTTTAGCGGAGGTTTTTTGCTAAACTCAGTGCTAAATCTACTGTTGAAAAGTAGGGATCACAAACAGACAGAACCGCGGTCTTTATTCACGATTGAGAACAAGTACAAGTGTAATATGGTAGGTTAAATGGCCGTAAATAGTAATTCAACGGACACCGGATTTTGGTAAATGGTAGTTCAAGTCGCTAATAATTTTAAGTAAAATAGGTAGCACAAGAGTCTCGTGTCTTGGAGGGAGTGGCTGCTGCACCCCCACCCCCCTGTAAAGTTGGTATACAAGTAGTAAGCTCCCCGGGTGTTATGTTGAATGTATAGCGCCACCAATCACTGCCTCACAAACGTCCAGGAAAGAAAATTTCGCGACCCGGCCACAACGTCTGCCACCCAACCATTAAGAAGAAACATGTCTGGCATAGCCTAGTAGGGTAGGGGTTCGTAGTGGCTAGCCCTAGTAGCTTTCATCAATGTTTTAATGTCTCGACCTAGTTAACCCTATATCATATCTTACACAAAGAAAATAGAGAATACTCTAATGTATAGACTACCCACCATTACCGACAAAGTTGTAGTTATTTTGGTTGCAGTACATTCGAAAACTTCCGCGGCGCGCGATGCCAGTAGTGTTTTGCTGCAGTGATCAAAGATCTTATAAGATCTTTGGCAGTGATGCTCGAGTATGTGTGGTGGCGCTATATAGCACATGTGTTGCGTTTGTTTTTATTTTGTTTTTTTAGATTTGGATGTGGGGTGAGGAGTGTTCTTTGAGATTTCATGAGGCGGTTTGGTGCTCATTCAGAGCATTTTGAGAATATACCCTTTCTACTTTGAATACAATACTCAATTGATTTGTAGAGTTTAGTCTTGTCATTGCACAGTGAATTCATACGGGTAGGCGCTAGGCCTAGGCCAACCAAGTTTTACAGTGTAGCAGGCCAAGGCTGCTCTAGTACTCGTAGCTGGAAACTCGGTCTGATTAGGGCTAGCTGTTCCAGCCCAGTGAGGCCTACCACCCATAGGCAGGGAAGGTGCATATGCGTGGATAAGTATATGTAGGCCTAGCTTACTGGTTTTGCTACTCATTTATTTAACGAAATTGAACGAATTATGGGCATTGTTGTCAATGGTATGACTTTAATACTAAATAGTACTTTAATCAGATATTAGTTAGTTTATCTGCTTTATTTTAACAAAAAATTGTCAGATATTAAAATTGTTTTTTTCCTCAAGATACAAGATTTATCAGTCAAACCTATGCATTGATGCAATGTTAAAAGGCATGTTAAAATATTTAAACAATAAGAGGAGTTAAAACATTAAAAGCAGTTAAAATATTAAAAGCTTTTCAAACTGTTGCAGTGCTTGAATAACATTTGTGTAAAACACACAGAAAAAAATAAATAGGAAGTAGGCTCAACAATTAAATTTAGAATATACTATAGTTTAGTATTTACCCATTTTTGTTAACCTATTATTTTGAAATAAAAGAGCTTCAAAAGTCAATTAGTACTAAATTTCTGAATAGCATAATGCTAGATCCTTTGTTTCTTTCTGAACTGTGCTATGATAACTTCTTTTTATCTTACAGGTTTTGAAAAGAAAAGGTGTGTATACACCGTCACCATAGTAACACAGGAGAAGCACAGATTACTATACATACTGTGCTTGAAGGTTAACAAATTGTGAATTTGAACCTGTCAGCAACATGGCTGATGATACTGTAGTCAAAACAGAGGAAGATCATGTAGTTGAGAACCCAAAAGATGACCCTTTAATGGAAGTACTTCCCGTAAACATTGAAAACAAAGCAGATGATTCTGTAATTTCTTTTGTTAAAGATAATAAAACAATTAGTGAGGGACCATTTATCATATCAGATGATAATGTTTTGAGGAGTGGAGATGATTCAGCAAATTTTGAAGCAGAGGATGTTGTGAACCCTGAGGCTGACGATACACAGATGAAAAGTGATGTGAAAATTCATGTGGAAGGGAATGTAGAAAAAAAGACTATTTCCAGTGAAAGGCATATAGAGGAGGAAAATATATCAATCACCATGGATACTGAAGATGTGCCACCTGTAGACTCCAGGTGATAATTCATGGCCGTGAATTATATTAACAATAATAACCTTATAGTAACAGTCAAAACATACAATTTTTTTTTCTGTTAATTCGATGGCAAGGAAATCATTCTCTTAATTTTTATTTTCTTATAATTTTATTTGATTTTTCAGTTTATTAGCTCAACAAAGAACAGTTTTAGTGGAAGAGAATGAAAAAGAAAAGATCAGTTCCAGCAAAGCATGCAATAATGAAGGGACATGGGTCACCATGGATACAGAAGATGTTCAAAATGTAGACACCAGGTGATGAATAGTCATGACCTTAACTCATCAATGCAAGAAAATTGTATAATGTTCAAGCACAATTTAGTGGAACATTTTTTAAAAATAATTATTAAAATTTATTGAGGCTAGTCCTGCAGCAATCCCAGTAAAAAAATAGTTAGAGTAATTAAATTTACTACCTTTTTATTTTTTTTATTTATTCATTTGACACCACTGCCCGAGCGACACAAAATCAGGAAACCCACTAACTCCCTGAAAGAATATTAGTTATTAACTTCTAATGAGACAGAAAATGATTAGCTCTCAATGAATTATGAACTGCGAAAAGGAAATGGCATCATATTCATCTAATAATTGTAAATACAAAATAGGTAATGAGTAATATTATGGTAAAAGTTGAATGAAATTTGACCTTTAGTAATAAATAGGCCTTATAGTGGTGTAGACTGGTCTTTTAAGAACATTTTGCTGGAAACATTTTTTGGATACGACGCCCCGTTATGGAGTTATGATTTTTTAAATAACATGATGTCAGAAAATCGCCCAAAAGCTTATCTTATTTCTGTTGGTTACGCACCGCTGATTTGCAATGTTTGTCATCACTTCATGATGTCTACCAATTTGTGAAAAGGGCCTATTAGCATAGGTATTGATTTTATTAATTTGATGCCTAAATTTTATTCATTGGTTTTGTGTGAAATATTGATAATGTATTTTTCACTGCCTTAGGGTTTATAATCCTGATTGGTCAAAGGCTCCCTACCAACTAATAAGTACCACATCAGAATTTGAAAATAAAAAGGAAAACTTTCTAAAAGGTTGTAAATGGTAAGATCATTTATTTTATTGACTTTAAATTTATCAGGAATAAAGTCTAATCTTAAATTATTTGATTAGGGAATTGATTAGAAAATTGTGAAAATCTTTTTAATATTTATTTAATTTTGTAGTTTTCTATGTTGTTGTTCATTTATTTTGATAGTGTCTATTTTAATGATAATTATAGGCCAAGCTACAGTATGTTGATTTATATATTTTTGATAGTACAGTATGTTGGCCATATTATATACATGTACTGTATGTTATTAATCGGTCTTTGCTATGTAGCACATATGCACTTTATGTATATGTTGACCAAATATTGGCCTAAAAAAGGATAAATATGTTAATACTAAAATTATTTTTATTATTTAGAATAATAAAAATTAGAAGAAATATCAAAACCTTCGAATTTATTTTTAGGGCTCCTGATGGATCATGTATTCTCACAAACAGCGATGATAATATACTCAGACTTTTCAATCTACCTTCGGAATTATGGGAGGAAAATAGAGAAGGTGACTTACCTGAGTGGAGGTCTGTTTTACAGATGTCGGAAGGAGAGTTGATTTATGATTACTGTTGGTACCCAGGAATGAGCTCAGCTGAGCCATCTACTGCATGGTACTGTATTTTATTTTTTATCTAACAGTGACAACACTTAAGTATTATTCATAGATGAAAAGCAGCCAAAATATTGCGAGGGTACATGGACTGAATAAAATTTGTTTAGTATTGATAGAGCATGGCAGCAGTGGCATATCTAGAAGCCTTGAAAAAGGGGAGCTAATGGGGGGGGCGCGCGCGAAAGTGAAGTGGGGGGCTTGGCAATCTATTGAGGGATGCTAACTTGCAAAATAATGTGATTTTAGGTGATTTTTAACTGCTTGCCAATGATTTTTTCGTTGGTGGGGGAGCGACTAAGGGCGCAATTAATTTTTGGAGGGGCGTGCGGCCCCCCCTGGGCACCCCGTAGTTGTGCCACCAGATGGTAACAACCATGAGACTGCATCAAATATCTATTTGCATGTGAACTGTAGCCATGTGCAGTAGTGGCACCAGTGGGGGCAGGGAAGTGGCCAACGAAAAATATTAATTTTCCTATCCAAATTGTGGTCTAAAAGCACAATTTTGGGCCATAAAAAGCAATAAAAACTCTCCCCATGAACCCTACTAGGCATTTTTATTCCGGGACCCTGCTGTTGGTCATATTGGACCCCTCATTGGCAAATTTCTGGAGACACCACTGGCCAAGTTTTTTGTCTTCATTTAATTCTACTTTTCTCATGTTTTAGTTTGGTGTCAACTTCAAGAGACCATCCAATCCACATGTGGGATGCTTTCACAGAGGAGCTAAGATGCACTTACAGAGCCTACAATCATCTTGTAAGTTTGTTTTTGTAGTTTCTCAGTTTCCAGGGTCTGTTTTCATTATTTACACACTGAGTAACAAGTAGAATAAAACAATTAAATTGAACTGGCTAACTTTCTTATAGGATGAGGTTACAAGTGCCTTCTCTGTAGCCTTTAGTCCTGATGGTTCAAAACTATATACTGGCTTTAAAAAGATGGTCCGAGTGTTTAATACGGACAGGCCCGGGAGAGATTTTGAGGCAAGACCAACACTCGGTAAGGAATTTTACCTATTTCTTTCCTCACACTAGAACCAGATCCCACAGACTTGCCCTATAAAACATATGATTATGCATTTGGGAGTGATAAAAATGGCAGTATAGATGAAGCATTAACAAGTACAGTACTACATTAGGTTTTCTGGTGAAAACAGTTGTGTTCATTGGCACCAGCTTGGTGCATCACAAAAAAAAAAAAAATTGTCGTTATCATTCTCATTCTTAATTTTTTTACATGTGATTCACTTGTCTTCCTTGTTGAAAACATTTGCAGTAAAGGGGATCGGCCAGTCTGGAATCATTTCTTGTTTTGCGATGGACGCGAGTGGTAATCTTTATGCAGCCGGTTCATATTCAAAGTCAAGTAAGTAACTGCTGTGGATTTCAAATATATAACAAAATATTAATACAAAAAGAATATTTTCTTCACTTTAATGAACTTGTTTCCATTCTAGTTGGTATTTACTGCGAATCATCTGGGACACAGTATTGTGTACTAGAAGGCCATGCTGGGGGTGTGACACAGCTTATGTTCTCACCAGATGGTACGAAGGTGTACAGTGGAGCAAGAGTGGTAAATTTAGTTGTTACCGGTATATGTTATAAAAGAATATTGAATGTGAAATGCGGAGTTGTCATAAATTCAGAATAAAGTTACCCCATTCTGAAATTTATCAGATTACAATTTTAATAGACAAAGTTCCTGTCTACACTGTAGTAATACTGTACTGCATTTGATTATGTTACGTAATATTTCTTTACCACTTTATTTTACAGGACCCAGAAATTCTCTGTTGGGATGTTCGTAAACCTGGAGTGATTTTATGCCGAATGCAGCGCGAGGTTACCACTAACCAAAGAATGTACTTTGACCTTGATAGGTATGTATATATTTTTTTTTTAAAGAATTTACTGTACTGAGTATCACACATAGAGTTAATAATAAGAATACTAGAGCGCTAACTGCAATGTATTCGATGTTGAAAATACGCAGAGCTGTGTGTGTGTACCATCCAAGATGGCTGCCATAGATTCAGCTAATCAAATTTTGCCTAAGCACCATCATTTACAATTGCGCCCCCAATTTTCACAGAAAGTTCAGTATATCTAGTTACCTGTATGTTTGAAACTGTAATGTACACAATTTTAATTTTCATTCCTTGGAACTTTATTTTTAAATAAGATGCTCCACTTGGCCTCGTTTTGGCTAGGATATTTTTATAATTTGTTATTACCATCACTCATTATCATTAATGAAATTAATAGTCAGTCAGAGGGCTTATTTATGGTAATAATATGTATACTAAGCCTGAAGGTGGCGCTTTACTACGACGGCCATCTTGGATGGTACACATACATAACTCTGCATTGCTTCGCCATCTTGTCAGCACTCTAGTTGTTTAATAGCTCTATGGTATCACATGAAAGAGGATTTCACTACTGAGTCATGGTTATCATTTTTAGTACTGGCCAGTTCCTGATCTCCGGCAACCAGTCAGGACATGTGACTGTTTGGGACACAACTTCTGCTCCGACATCACCTAGTATGTATGAAGAACCAACTATTCAACCTCTGACTTCATTCATCTCACACAGTGATGCAGCAAATGGCATCAGGTAAGATAACAGATTACAAAATACAAGGAAGCCTGAACAAATGAAGTCGTCTTCACAATGATTATACTGGATCTAAAATTGGTAGCTTAATTTTAGGTCTCATATTTTGTTCAAAGACGGTACAACATTTTAGTTGTATTTAATCAATCAATCAACATATATTATAACACACCTAAATAGATCCCAGTAATTTCATTGGTTGGTTTTGAACCAATGTGACATTAGTTATTTAGCCCATTTCATCGCTCATCGTTGAAATTTTGTTACGTCATCCATTGCAACGTTGCCTATGAATATGAAATGACTTCAACCTAATACAATCTTTTGATTGGTTAAAGACGCGGGACTGACTTTTCCTGAGGGTTAAAACCATGAAATGTCACACCACCTGCAGGTATAACCTTACAAAGGCCTACTTCTTGCTGAACTTCTAGCAAGCCGAACCGATCTAGTTAGGTGTTTTATGAAACAAATAATGTTTTTTATTTGTACAATGGAAAGAACGTTTTCATGAGTTGAAAGTTCGATTGTTCCATTCAACTGTGCTCCGCCTCGTTGAATGGAACAGTCAATCTTTCAACTCATGAAAATATTCTTCCCATTGCACTCACAAACATTCATTATTTGTATATTAACGTCTATTTTCAAATCTTTCTACAGTTACCATCCCAGTATGCCAATGATAGCAACTGCTTCAGGTCAAAGGAAGTTCCTGACCCCTATGTTGGATGCGGATGAACAAGACGAAGACCTTGTGTCCGATAATACATCTGAAAACTGTTTACGTCTGTGGTCTTTGTGTTGAGTAATTTGTATATTTTATTTTAAATCTTTGAAAATACCCCAAATAAATATTACTAAAAAAGTGTTTGCAGTATTGTAGTCATAAACTTTCTGTTTATTAAGACTCACATGACAACACAACTACAAACGATGTTGCTAAAACTACTCTCTTAATCTTTTATGTTTTATAATGCTGAATATAACTATACATTTTTTTTTTTAAATATGTAAAACATTCTACACACTATCTAATAGTACTTCCAACATCTTGCTTACAAGTACAGTTGCTATTGAATGTGTACGACGAGATATAAATAAAAGAGACATAATGTATTTGTTATGGCATTTTTCAATTAAAGTTTTGAGCATTGGTAGTATTGCACCACTAAAAGCTACAGGTACCAAATCTTACTTGTGGTATGATTATATTTCTTGATCAGTTGATCCTTTGATCATTCTGAATCCTGCACTTGCCTCTAACTGGTAGTGTGAGCACAACCTACTGTAAAGCAGTGGGTTAATACCAAGTACCACTAAATCAAATGGCCGTATGGCAACGTGAGGTGACCACTAATTCCGCCACCACATTTATCAGTCTTTCTTGTGGTCAAATCTTACTTGTAGTGTGACTATATTTCTTGATCAGTTACCATTTGAGCTGAGGGGGACATTTTCTCTGACTGCCTAAATTCAAAATATACAAACATCTCATTGGTAGTGTCAACACAGACTACTGTAAAGCAATGGGTAAGTGCCAAGCACCACTAATTCCAGTGATCACTAATTCATAGCTGCACCACATTTATCAGTCATTCATATTAATGGAGGGACATCTGGGTCATCAATGAAGTCGTGGCTGTTTGGACGTTCAATAGCTGGTTTCTGTCGTTTACCATTATAAGGTTTGTTAGTGGAAAGGCACTTAGTCTGAGTGACTAGCAAGTCAATGGTCTTTGCAGCTGATGGGTCTACTTCTAAGCGCTCAATCTCGTTCCTGAAAAACGAAATAAAAAAAAAAATTAGAGGACTTAGACTTAGAGGAACACATTAAAAAGTAAATTTTCTTCTCTTGGTCACTGGTGCTGGTTCTGGCATAGCAAGCCCCCATATATTGTATTGCTTCAAAAAAATTCTAACCTTTTATTTTTTTCTCCATCATTGTTTTTATTTCCATATTCACATGGCAATAATCTGCCAGGTTTCCTTGGATGAAGCTGAAACAAAAGATTATTTAGATTTTAAAAACTAAGGTCACATTTTACAACTAAGGTCACATTTTACAACTACTGTACAGTACTAAAATAATCAAAATTATTTACACTTTATTTTGAAATGCACCATCCAGTTTTAAACTGAAGACCTACAATTCGCTTATACACACATATAGTATAGCATACAATTCTTAATGGGAATCATTCAAAACAAGGCTAATACCACTATGATGTGTGGGTTGCTAATTAAAAAAAACTGAAAATAGATGAAAAAGTAAACTTTTTATTAGTTCCTATGCATGTAATGCAATAGGAACTATTGTAATCACTTTTGCTATTTCCTATGTTTTTTATTGTGTGTAGTGTGTGTGTGTGTAGACATTTATGCAAATGCGCATGCGTCAAAGAAAAGTTTTCCGACATTTTGTTTTACATCGCGATGCGAAGATCGATGTGAAGTTTCTGCAGAGTTCAGTCAGGGCTCACGCTAACCGACCGGAAAGTCGGCATGGATGAAACTATTTTGGTTTTACAGCAAAAAAATCAACTGCTGCAGGCATAGGTATTGTGAAGAAGGCCTAAAATAAAAGTAAAATGTTATAAAACTTGCTGAAATGCAACGTTTTTTCATTTAGATTTCCATTTTTTACTAAGTCCATGCGACGTTTTTTTTTGTTGTATACGTATGAGTAGTCATATGAAGGTACTATATCCCCGACAATTCGCTGTGCAGCAATGTACCCTTTGAATGCAAACTGAAAACAGGTGAAAATATAAAGGCAGCCGACTGTCGGGTACATAACGACTATCTAGCTTTCCACAAAAACATGAGGCCTAAGCTAGGCCTAG